>NW_019944057.1:16041-21006 GCF_002910315.2 Salvelinus sp. IW2-2015 | reverse complement strand
ACAACCTACGCAGGAATGGTTCACAGAAAGCATGTAACGGTCAACTCACTGTCCATATTCTCATCTCTCTTCTTTAGTTCTTTGTACTTCTGGTTTCGTTCACCTGTAGGACAAAAAAAAAAGTGAGTTGTTATTGAGTATATAGTCTAACCGCTCTTAGAATTAGAGATGACTTGAGAACCCTGGAGATCTGCGAGGAACCATTGTTAGTCAATGGTTCATATTTGCACCTTTGGTTAGTTGAGAGGTTCTGGGAGGACCTTAAATGGTTCAATATAGCAACAGGTTCATGGAGAAATTTATAGGATCCCATGGAGACGGCTAGTCTTACTGGGGTCTGACATATAATGAAAAACACATGACAGACAAAATACTTTACAATTTACATGCATTTAAAACAACATATAGTGCGTGTGTGTGCTTCTATCAGTGGAGTGGGGGCGTGCTTAGTAGGGGCGTGGAGAGATATTTTTTGGCGCACCTGTTACAGTAAATGTCATTCCTCTTCATCAGTTATGTTGTATTGTCATCACATGTTAAATTAAACACTGACAGTTTCATAGCGTCAATGAGGCTAACAGAGGGTCTATGAGTTCCTCAAGAACCTATGCAAATCCTAAAGCTGGAATAGTTACACTTTATTACTTATATGTAATCAGCAATGTTAATATTAATAATATTATATTAAAATGTCATATGCATAAATATTAAAGGAAAATGTAAGTGTACAAACTTAACATGATGAACAGGAATGACATTTATGCTAACGAGTTTTGCCAAAAATAAAATTTGAATGCCACGCCTCCAATCTGATAGGCTGCCACCACTGTTATATATTATTAAAAAGGTTCAAAATAGAACCCCTAGCATTCCAAAAGGTTCCAGTTTGAACCTTTACACAGGGGTTCCTCTAGGACCTTCTTTTAACTGGAAAGATTCCGGAGGTGTGGCAACCCAAAAAGGTTCCAGTTTGAACCTTTACACAGGGGTTCCTCTAGGACCTTCTTTTAACTGGAAAGATTCGGAGGTGTGGCAACCCAAAAAGGTTCTTCCAGGCACCTTTACTTCTAAGACTGTAGAGTATATGTCTATATAAAGTAAAGTGGAAGTAGTTCTTCCAAACTAATGCTACTGGAAGGATGACCTAGGCTAGTTGTTGGAGGAGTTTGGTGGAGAACAAGAGGGACACAGTAGGCCTCTTACCGTCTGGTCATGATGAGTCAGAGGATATGAGACAGAGATGAGGACAGGAAACAGTTAAGAGGATATGAGACAGAGATGAGGACAGGAAACAGTCAAGAGGATATGAGACAGAGATGAGGACAGGAAACAGTCAAGAGGATATGAGACAGAGATGAGGACAGGAAACAGTTAGAGGATATGAGACAGAGATGAGGACAGGAAACAGTCAAGAGGATATGAAACAGAGATGAGGACAGGAACGTTTTTCATGTTATTACAACACAGCTTGAAATAACTTTTGGATATCAGAGCGGCGGTAACTCACCAGCATTACAACCAGAAATACGACCCCAAAAAAAGGACTCAAGTCCTTTTGTTCACCCAACGTAGAATATCTCACAATCAAATGTCGACCATATTACCTCCCAAGAGAATTCTCTTCGGTTATAGTCACAGCCATGTATATTCCCCTCAATCCAATACCACAACGGAACTCCACTGGACTTTGTGCAAACTGGAAACCAGAATCCTGAGGTCACATTTATTGTAGTTGGGGATTTTAACAAAGCAAATTTGAGGAAAACGCTACGGACGTCGGGCCCTCATACCACCCTCATGAGTCTGTTTCTGACCGTTTGAGCAGACACATGCACATTTGTGGCCTGCTGGAGGTCATTTTGCAGGGCTGGCAGTGCTCCTCCTTGCACAAAGGCGGAGGTAGCGGTCCTGCTGCTGGGTTGTTGCCCTCCTACGGCCTCCTCCACGTCTCCTGATGTACTGGCCTGTCTCCTGGTAGCGCCTCCATGCTCTGGACACTATGCTGACAGACACAGCAAACCTTCTTGCCACAGCTCGCATTGATGTGCCATCCTGGATGAGCTGCACTACCTGAGCCACTTGTGTGGGTTGTAGACTCCGTCTCATGCTACCACTAGAGTGAAAGCACCGCCAGCATTCAAAAGTGACCAAAACATCAGCCAGGAAGCATAGGAACTGAGAAGTGGTCTGTGGTCACCACCTGCAGAACCACTCCTTTATTGGGGGTGTCTTGCTAATTGCATATAATTTCCACCTTTTGTCTATTCCATTTGCACAACAGCATGTGAAATGTATTGTCAATCAGTGTGTGCTTCCTAAGTGGACAGTTTGATTTCACAGAAGTGTGATTGACTTGGAGTTACATTGTGTTGTTTAAGTGTTCCCTTAATTTTTTGGAGCAGTGTATATAACTGTATTCTATTCTACTGTATTTTAGTCAATGCCACTGACATTGCTCAATCTAATATTTATATATATTAATTCCATTATTTTACTTTTAGATTGTTAGATATTTACGGCACAGTTGGAGCTAGGAACACAAGCATTTAGCTATACCCGCAATAACATCGGCTAAATATGAGTATGTGACCAATAACATCTGCTAAATATGAGTATGTGACCAATAACATCTGCTAAATATGTGTATGTGACCAATAACATCTGCTAAATGTGTGTATGTGACCAATAACATCTGCTAAATATGAGTATGTGACCAAATAACATCTGCTAAATATGTGTATGTGACCAATAACATCTGTTAACTATGTGACCAATAACATCTGCTAAATATGTGTATGTGACCAATAACATCTGCTAAATATGTGACCAATAACATCTGCTAAATATGTGTATGTACCAATAACATCTGCTAAATATGTGACCAATAACATCTGCTAAATGTGTGACCAATAACATCTGCTAAATATGTGTATGTGACCAATAACATCTGCTAAATATGAGTATGTGACCAATAACATCTGTTAACTATGAGTATGTGACCAATAACATCTGCTAAATATGAGTATGTGACCAATAACATCTGCTAAATATGTGACCAATAACATCTGCTAAATATGTGACCAATAACATCTGCTAAATATGAGTATGTGACCAATAACATCTGCTAAATATGTGACCAATAACATCTGTTAAATATGAGTATGTGACCAATAACATCTGCTAAATATGTGTATGTGACCAATAACATCTGCTAAATATGAGTATGTGACCAATAACATCTGTTAACTATGAGTATGTGACCAATAACATCTGCTAAATATGAGTATGTGACCAATAACATCTGCTAAATATGTGACCAATAACATCGCTAAATATGTGACCAATAACATCTGCTAAATATGAGTATGTGACCAATAACATCTGCTAAATATGAGTATGTGACCAATAACATCTGCTACATATGTGCATGTGACCAATAACATCTGCTAAATATGTGACCAATAACATCTTGCTAAATATGAGTATGTGACCAATAACATCTGCTAAATGTTGTGACCAATAACATCTGCTAAAGTGTGACCAATAACATCTGCTAAATATGTTGTATGTATGTGACCAATAACATCTGCTAAATATGAGTATGTGACCAATAACATTTGATTTGAAGTGTAATTTGGGACACAGCCTGTGTGGTCATTCAGGCGTTCCTTCATTAAGTGTGGGACTTCAAAACACCTCTTACCATGGACCACCAGCCATGTTGACTTCCTCTCTGGAGCATAAACAATACAACGATCCAAACATCCTTATTAAAGAGCAGAGCAGCAGACAGACGTCTCCCAGAGAGGCGTCTACAGTATGCCCAAGTCCCAAATGGCACCCTACGTAGTGCACTAGGTAGGGAATAGGGTGACATTTGGCATGCAGGATATGTACTACCCCTTGGCCAGGACAGGATGTTGTAATCTATGCAGGCAAGGCGGAGCGGAGAGAGTAGTCTTGGACGGTATCCAGAGGCCTTAATGGATTTATATCCAATTCACTGAACTGTTACTGAACACATCTACAGGACAATGCTCCCCTGTCTCGTCCCCCCCCCTCCCACCACCCTCATTGGGCCAAGTGCCAAAAACTCTCCCATCCCAGCCCACTCCCCATCCCACGCAACCCCAGTGCAGAGCTCTTGTATGAGACTGTGCATGTTCTAAAAATACAAAATAAAAACGTCAAAACTCATCATCTCATTGTTCTACAGGACTATGAAASCCTTCAGATATAACATCTATGACCCCAGTGCAGAGATCTAATCAGTCCGTACCTTGGTGTTCCTCCATGTTATTGTCAAGCAGTCGGATCTCCTCGTTGATCAGGCTCATCTTCTCACGCATCTCAGTCAACCTGTTATAAAACGTCACAGAGTTATAAAAACACTCATATCACTTTGGCTGGCTAGGATAAGACTTTAAAAATGATCACAGAAATTACGTACTGTCTTTCCATGCTTGCTGTTTCCTGGTTGTCTTCTTTTACCTTGAGCGAAAAACAAGACGACATTTTGAAGCATATGAGAGAATTGAGGGCATTCATAACACACAGACTCAACCCACTTGACCTTAAACATACACCTCTTTACCAAACTTCTCCACTCCCTCATTCCCCCCAAAAATGACATTGATGATTGTGACATCAGAGCAGTATTTAATAATAATTTGGTGGGGTGCCCCCCCATGAGACACCCCCAGAGAGTGAGGTCACAGCCTGGGTTACCATTACACAGCACCCCTGGAGCAATTGGGATTAAGTGCCTTGCTCGATGGCATAGCGGCAGCTTTTTCACCTTGTCGGCTCCGTGACTGGAACCAGCAGCCTTTCGGTTACTGGCCCAACACTCTAACCTCGAGGCTACCTGCCGCCCCTCCACTCTAACCACTAGGCTACCTGCCGCCCCTCCACTCTAACCTCGAGGCTACCTGCCGCCCCTCCACTCTAACCTCGAGGCTACCT
>NW_019944057.1:8155-14800 GCF_002910315.2 Salvelinus sp. IW2-2015 | reverse complement strand
CTACTTTAGACCAGGGCCTATAGGGTAGTGCCCTACTTTAGACCAGGTCCTATAGGGTAGTGCCCTACTTTAGACCAGGGCCTATAGGGTAGTGCCCTACTTTAGACCAGGTCCTATAGGGTAGTGCACTACTTTAGACCAGGTCCTATAGGGTAGTAGACTACTTTAGTCCAGGGCTTATAGGGTAGTGCCCTACAGTATACAGGGGATACGGAGCCATTTTGGGACTCAGACTAGGTCGTCTGTGAAAATAACATTTGAAGGAAAAGAGCAGATGTACAGTGTACACATGCTCTGTGTATACCGGATAAATCACACAACGCCCAGTCGCTGTAGGAAGTTGTGTTACCTTCAGAGATTGAACCAAACCTCATAGTTCCACACGTGCTTATATAAAACATGTTACGGCAGGTGTGTTATAGGGTACAATACCAATGACGTCTCATAGTCTCCACTCGAAATTTGACATATTATGGATGAAAGTTCCGCGTGGTTACAGGGTTAATTCCGCGTGGCTACGGGGTTAATTCCGCGTGGTTACAAGGTTAATTCCGCGTGGTTACAGAGTTAATTCCACGTGGTTACAGGTTGAAACTAAATAATTAAAAACATGTTATTACCATCAGGTATCATCAGGTATCAGGTAGCATCAGGTAAGATTTAGGTAGCATCAGGTATCATCAGGTTGCATCAGGTAGGATTCAGGTAAATTCAGATAGCATCAGGTAGCATCAGGTAGTATTTAGGTAGCATCCGGTAGCATCAGGTAGTATTTAGGTAGCATCAGGTATCATCAGGTATCAGCAGGTATCATCAGGTAGCATCAGGTGTCATCAGGTATCAGCAGGTAGCATCAGGTAGCATCAGGTAGGATTCAGGTAGATTCAGGTAGCATCAGGTAGCATCCGGTATCATCCGGTATCATCCGGTATCATCCGGTATCAGCAGGTATCATCAGGTATCAGCAGGTATCATCAGGTATCATCTGGTAGCATCAGGTATCATCGGGTAGCATCAGGTATCATCAGGTATCATCAGGTAGAATCCGGTATCATCAGGTAGAATCCGCTATCATCAGGTAGCATCAGGTAGCATCAGGTATCATCGGGTAGCATCAGGTAGCATCAGGTATCATCAGGTATCATCAGGTAGAATCCGGTATCATCAGGTATCATCAGGTATCATCAGGTAGAATCCGGTATCATCTGGTAGCATCAGGTAGCATCAGGTAGCATCAGGTAGCATGCAGGTAGAATCCGGTATCATCAAGGTAGCATCAAGGTAGCATCAGGTATCATCGGGTAGCATCAGGTAGGCAGATCAGGTAAGCATCAGAGGTAGTCATCAGGTAGATAATCAGGTAGAAGATCCGGTATCATCAGGTAGCATCAGATCATGGTAGCATCAGGTAGCATCAGGTAATCATCAGGTATCATCAGGTAGCATCAGGTATCACAGGTAGCATCAGGTAGATTCAGGTACCATCAGGTAGCATCAGTATTCTTACTATTATTGTGGCTTGTTTGATCATTGTGCACTGCCATAGCACAGTGGTCTAAGCAGAGACACTCCCGGTGCTGAGTAGTTTGAAAATATTACATTGGTCATTTATCAGACACTCTTATCCAGGCTACTTACATTAATGCATTCATCTTTCAGATAGCTAGGTGAGACAACCACATATCACAGTCATAGTCAGTACATTTCATCTTCAGATAGCTAGGTGGGACAACCACATATCACAGTCCATGAGTCACTACATTCATATTCAGATAGCTAGGTGGGACAACCACATATCACAGTCATGTCAGTACATTTATATTTCAGATTAGCTAGGTGAGACAAACCACATATCACAGTCATAGTCAGTACATTTCATCTACAGATAGCTAGACGGGACAACACAATATCACAGTCATAGTCAGTAATTCATCTACAGATAGCTAGACGGGACAAACCACAATATCACAGTCAAGTCAGTACATTCATCTTCAGATAGCTAGGTGACAACCACATATCTCAGTCATAGTCAGTACATTCATCTTCAGATAGCTAGGTGAGACAACCACAATATCTAAGTCATAGTCAGTACATTCAATCTTTCAGATAGCTAGGTGGGACAACCACATATAACAGTCAAAAGTCAGTACATCATCTTCAGATAGCTAGGTGGGCAACCACATATCACTGTCAGTACATTCACTTCCAGATAGCTAGGTGAGACAACCACATATCACAGTCAGTACATTCATCTCGGATAGCTAGGTTGAGACAACCACATATCTCAGTCATAGTCAGTACATTTCATCTTCAGATAGCTAGGTGAGACGACCACATATCACAGTCATAAGTCAGTACATTCATCTTCAGATAGCTAGGTTGGGACAACCAAATATCACAGGCATAGTCAGTAACATTCATCTTTCAGATAGCTAGGTGGGCCAACCACATATCACAGTCATAGTCCAGTACATTCATCTTCAGATAGCTAGGTGGGGACGACCACATATCACAGTCATAGTCAGTACATTCATCTCAGATAGCTAGGTGGGACGACCACATATCACAGTCATAGTCAGTACATTCATCTTTCAGATAGCTAGGTGAGACGACCCACATATCACAGTCAAAGTCAGTACATTCATTTCAAGATAGCTAGGTGAGAACTACCACATATAGCAGTCATAGTCAGTACATTCATCTTCAGATAGCTAGTTGTGAGACAACCAACATATCACAAGTCATATCAGTAGATTCACTTCAGATAGCTAAGGTGAGACAACCACATACCATAGTCATAGTCAGTACATTCATCTTCAGATAGCTAGGTGGGACAACCACATATCACAGTCATAGTCAGTACATTCATCTTCAGAATAGCTAGGTGGACAACCACATATCACAGTCATATCAGTACATTCATCTTCAGATAGCTAGTGGGACACACCACATATCACAGTCATAGTCAGTACATTCATCTTCAGATAGCTAGGTGGGAACAACCACATATCATAGTCATAGAAAGTAACTTTTTCCTCAATAACGTAGCTATCAGTAAGAGTCAGAGCTAGAAGGGGAGGGGTCAAGTGCATTTGCTGGTTAAGTGTATATTAAATGAGGGGGGTCGAGGTGAGGAGGAGGATTAGTTAAGATACTGTTTGAGGAGGTAGGGTTTCAAGATGTTCGCGGAAGAGGCAGGGACTTCTCCGTCGTAGCTTCAGGGGGCAGATGGGCAGGGACTCTCCTGTCCTAGCTTCAGGGGCAGATGGGCAGGGACTCTCCTGTCCTAGCTTCAGGGGGCAGATGGGCAGGGACTCTCCCTGTCGTAGCTTCAGGGGAGATGGGCAGGGACTCTCCTGTCAGTGCTTCAGGGGGCAGATGGCAGGGACTCTCCTGTCGTAGCTTCAGGGGGAGATGGGCAGGGACTCTCCTGTCGTAGCTTCAGGGGGCAGATGGGCAGGGACTCTCCTGTCGTAGCTTCAGGGGCAGATGGGCAGGGCTCTCCCTGTCGTAGCTTCAGGGGGCAGAATGGGCAGGGACTATCCTGTCCTAGCTTCAGGGGAAGATGGGCAGGGACTCCTCCTGTCCAGCTTCAGGGGGCAGATGGGCAGGACTCTCTCGTCGTAGCTTCAGGGGAAGATGGGCAGGGACTCTCCTGTCGTAGCTCAGGGGCAAGATGGGCAGGGACTCTCCCTGTCGTAGCTTCAGGGGGCAGATGGGCAGGGACCCTCCTGTCGTAGCTTCAAGGGGGCAGATTCGGAGCATGGGACTCTCCTGTCGTAGCATCAAGGGGGGAGAGAATGCCGGCAGAGGGACTCTCCCTGTCCGTAGCATCAGGGGGAGATGGGCAGGGACTCTCCTGTCGTAGCTTCAGGGGGAGATGGGCAGGGACTCTCCTGTCTAGCTTCAGGGGGACAGATGGGCAGGGAACATCTCCTGTCCGTAGCTTCATGGGGAAGATGGGCAGGGACTCCTGTCGTAGCTTCAGGGGGAAGATGGGCAGGGACTCCTGTCCTAGCTTCAGGGGGAAGATGGGCAGGGACTCTCCTGTCATAGCTTCAGGGGGAAGCTGGTTCACCACTGTGGTACCAGGACAGAGAAGAGCTTGGACTGGATCTAGCGGGAGGGCCAAGAGATCTGGGGAGGCAGAACAGAGTGCTCAGGCTGGGTTTGGAGGCTTTCAGCATAGCCTGAAGATAGGGAGGGGCAGGTCCTCTTGCTGTTCCTTAGGTAATTACCATGGTCTTGTAGTTGGTGCGAGCTTGAACTGGAAGCCAGTGGAATGTACGGAGGAGCGGGGTGACATGGGAGAACTTGGTAAGGTTGAAAACCAGGCAGGCTGCAGTGTTCTGGATAAGTTGCAGGGGTTTGATGGAACACGCGGGGAGCCCAGCCAACAGCGAGTTGCAGTAGTCCAGATGGGAGATGACAGGTGCCTGGATTAGGACGTGTGCCTCGTCCTGTGTGAGGTAGTACTCTATGGATGTTGTAGACGACGAACCTGCAGGAGCAGGTTTCACTGCTTTGATGTTTGTAGAGAACGACAGGATGTTGTCCAGGGTCACGCCAAAGGTTGTTTGCACTCTGGGAGGGTGACACTGTGGAGTTGTCAACCGTGATGGAGATGTCTTGAAGCGGGCAGGCCTTCCCCGCGAGGAAGAGCAGTTCCGTCTTGTTGAGCTTGAGGTGGTGGGCCGACATCCAAGCTGAGATATCTGCCAGGAACGCAGAGATGTGTGTCGCCACCTGGGTGTCAGACGGGGAGGAAGGAGAAAAGTAGTTGAGTGTGAACTGCATAGCAATGATAGGAGAGTCCATGTGAGGATATGACAGAGCTGAGTGACTTGGTGTATAGGGAGAAGAGGAGAGGTTCATCCTCATAGCAGTGATAGGAGAGACCATGTGAGGATATGACAGAGCTGACTGACTTGGTGTATTGAGAGAAGAGGAGAGGTCCATCCTCATAGCAGTGTGAGGATTTGACAGAGCTGAGTGACTTGGGGTATAGAGAGAAGAGGAGAGGGCCTAGAACTGAACCCTGGGGGACACCAGTAGTGAGAGTACATGGTGCAGACAGGTAGGATGCAATCCAAGAGTGTGCATAGCCTGAGACACCCAGCCCTGAGAGGGTGGAAAGGAGGATCTGGTGGTTCACAGTGTCAAAGGCAGCGGATAGATCTAGGAGGCTGCCACACCTCACTAGTTGTAGGATGTCATCTGTAGAGACGTAGGGTAGTTCTGTGTGAATGAGACCAGTGGACTCAATAGGCTGAGTGAATGAGTAGCGGATATCGTCAAGCTTTTTCTCAAAGTGGTTGACAAAGTCATCTGCAGAGAGGGAGGAGGGAGGGGGAAGGTGGAAGGAGTTTACTAGGGTTAGAGGTAGAAGCTTAAAATTTAAAGTGGTAGAAAGTGGCTGTAGCAGCAGATACAGAGGAAGCGCAGGTAGAGAGGAGGGAGTGAAAGGATGATAGGTCCTACAGAAGTTTAGTGTTCATCCATTATCGCTCAGCTGCCCGCAGTCCTGTTCTGTAAGATCACAATGAGTCAGGAGGGGAGGGCCGAGCCGGCAGGGAGGAATAGGGGATAGAGTCAGAGGATGGGGAATGGGAGGAGTGTAGGGTCGAAGAGGCAGAATCAGGAGACAGAAGGGAGAAGGATTTAGCAGACGAGAGAGACGATAGGATAGAAGAGGAAAGAGTAGTGGGAGAGAGAGAAGATTGAGACGGCGCATGACCCGCTGGGTAGGAGCTGAGTGGTTAGGGTTGGAGGAAAGGGAGACAGAAAAGGAAACAAAGTAGTCATCAGAGACCTGGAGGGGGGGTACAGTGAGATTAGTAGGAGAACAGCCTCCAGTAAAGATGAGATCAAGCGTATTGACTGCCTTGTGAGTTGGAGGGGTTTGGGAAATGGTGAGGTCAAAAGAGGCAAGGAGGGGAAAGAGAGAGATTAATTGAAGGCAGACGTCGGGAGGTTGAAGTCGCCAAGTACGAAGAGCAGTGAGCCATCGTCAGGAAATTAGCTTATCAAGGTGTCAAGCTCATTGAGGAACTCTCCAAAGGCACCTGGTGGGTGATAGATTACAGTAATGTTAAGCTTGAGTGGACAAGTGACATCATGGAATTCAAATGAGGAGATGGACAGGTGAGAGAGGGAGAAAAGAGAACATCTCCACCTAGGAGAAATTAGTAGAGCCGAGCCACCACGAGACCACCAGATGTTCTCGGACTATGAGAGAAAACATAGAGGAAGAAAGAGAGGCAGTGTTCTCTGGGCTGATCCATGTCTCCGTCACGATCGTTATAAGGAGTGGACCAGGATGCAGCGTGGTATGTTTCCATCCTTTCATTTGGAAGAGAAAAAACTTAAAACACCAAAACAATAAAGCGAATAAACGAAACGTGAAGCTACACGCAGTGCAGAAAGCAACTACACAACAAACATAGTCAAGATCCCACAAAGCACAATGGGAAAAATGGCTACCTAAATATGATCCCCAATCAGAGACAACGATAAACAGCTGCCTCTGATTGGGAACCATACCAGGCCAACATAGAAATATAATTCACCTAGATAACCCACCCCGACCTAACCAACATAGAGAATAAAAAGCTCTCTATGGTCAGGGCGTGACAGTCTCCGTCA
>NW_019944057.1:0-2449 GCF_002910315.2 Salvelinus sp. IW2-2015 | reverse complement strand
CGTCAGGCAAACACAAAGTCAAGGGACTGAAGGGCAGCGTAGGCTGAGACGAAGTCAGCATTCTTGACAGCATATTCGGCAGTTCGAAACGCTGCCAGAGACCCGGAATTGCACATGGTTTGGTGTGCGGCAGGGTACGCACATCTTAGAAGGGTTTGCAGCCAAGGGGAGCTTCGGTAAGCCTCGAGGAGACGTGCAACGGTGTAGAAAACACACATTGTTGACCAAGCTACGAAAGAGAAAATAACTAGTTAAAATACTGAACGTGAGAGAGCCTCCTGTCTTTCCTTCTCGGTAAAGAAGTTTAGCACAAAAAATGTGGCTTCCACTGAGAAACCAGGGGAGACCGAAGAACTAACATTAATTGCTAAATTGCCAGCAGCGGTGGAGAACACACCTCCCTGTACTAATTGCTGATTGCTAAGGAGAGGTGAACCCGCCCCCCCAACCCCCCACCCAACAATACAGTCACTGATTACCAAAAGCAAGTCACAAATTGCCCGCTGCTCTGATCCTGGTTGATGTGTCAACAACTTTCTGTAAATGATGAGCAGTCAGCAGTTCACACACCAAGTAGACACTGGGAAGACAGGCAGCACTTAAAAGACAGTACTACACCACGACAGATAAAGACAAAACAATTATACTTATCATCCTGGAGATATAGGAGTTCTCTAGCTATAGGATGGATTCATCCATCGTACACATGAGGTGTCCCCGGGAATCAAACCTACACTCCTGACATTGCAGGCACCATGCTCTAAACACAAGCCACAATGGGACCTTAAAATGTGGACCCAATTTCCCTATTTAGTGCACTACTTATGACCAGGACCCATAGGATTCTGTGCGGCAGGTAGCCTAGTGGTTAGAAGGTGTTTGGACCAGTACTGAAAAGTTGCATAGATCAAATCCCCAACGTGACGAGGTACAAATCTGTCATTCTGCAGCCCTGAACAAGGCAGTTAACCCACTGTTCCTAGGCGTCATTGAGAAATAAGAATTTGTTCTTAAACTGACTTGCGTGTTAAAGAAAGTAGTGCATTACTGTATATAGGGTGCCTGTGATGCTGGTATTTTACAGATCACTAGGGGTTTCTGGTTGAAGTAGTGTTGTGTATTTACCAGATCACTAGGGGTTCTGGTTGAAGTAGTGTTGTGTATTTTACAGATCACTAAGGGGTTTCTGGTTGAAGTAGCTATTTTGATTTTTAACCAGATTCACTAGGGTGTTCTGGTTGAAGTAGTGTTGTGTTATTTTACCAGATCACTAGGGGTTCTGGTTGAATAGTGTTGTGTATTACCAGATCACTAGGGGTTCTGGTTGAAGTAGTGATGTGTATTTACCAGATCACTAGGGGTTCTGGTTGAAAGTAGTGATGTGTATTTTACCAGATCACTAAGGGGTTCTGGTTGAGTAGTGTTTGTGTATTTTAACCAGATCACTAGGGGTTCTGGTTGAAGTAGTGTTGTGTATTTTACCAGATCACTAGGGGTTTCTGGTTGAAGCAGTATTGTGTTTTTTACCAGATCACTAGGGGTTCTGGTTGAAGTAGTGTTGTGTATTTTACCAGATCACTAAGGGGTTTCTGGTTGAAGTAGTATTGTGTTTTTTACAGATCACTAAGGGCTCGGTGGTTGAAGTTCACTGTATAGGGAAGCGTATGTGTCTTTTTTCGCACAGCAACAATGTTTGGTGGAAGGTTACAACACAGCGCCCAGTCCCCTCGCGGACTCAACGTCGTGGAGATTATGTCGAGTGTCCTCTGTAGGCGGGCTGCTTGCGAGAGGGAAACTGTGAAGCCAGCTGTATAATCTATTACCTGTTTCTGTCTTGGTCTTTGATTGAAGAAAGTTAAACAATGTGTTTGTTGCTTTTCATTACATTACGCATAGCTGTTCTTTATACGGCCTAAAATAACAGTGTTCATATGATCAGAGTATTATCTATAGGCTCTAGCATACAGAATGTTGATCAGTGTATTATCTATAGGCTCTAACATACAGCATGTTTGATCAGTGTATTATCTATAGGCGTCTAGAACAGAATGTTGATCAGTGTATTATCTATAGGCTCTAGCATACAGAATGTTGATCCGTGTATTATCTATAGGCTCCTAACTACAGAATGTTGATCAGTGTATTATCTATAGGATTTAGCATACAGAATGTTGATCAGTGTATTAATCTATAGGCTCTAGCATACAGAATGTTGATTCAGTGTATTATCAAAGGGTGAGGTAAAAAGGAGGAGAAAAGAGGTGGAAATGAATCAGGCGTCGGGAGGTTGAAGTCGCCCAGTACTAAGAGCTGTGAGCCATCTTTAGGAAACTATCTTCTCCAGGTTTCAAGCTCATTGAGGAACTCTTGAGGTCATCTGGTGGGCGACAGATGACAACAATGTTAAGCTTGAGCGGACAAGTGACAGTTATAGCCTGGAATTCAAATG
>NW_019944056.1:53794-94472 GCF_002910315.2 Salvelinus sp. IW2-2015 | reverse complement strand
TCACAGGAGCCCCGCCAGGGAGGCGGGCCAGGCATTGTGGTTGACCACCCTCCCCCAGGTCTAATGCGCAGCCTGATCCCTCATACCCTCCCCCAGCAGGAAACAAAGCTCCTCCCACACCTGCAGGCAGGATCATCTTTCGTCCTCCCCTGACTATAGTCCCGCCACCCCAACTCAGGAAGTACCAGGAGCAAACACCCACCGATCACCAGCTCAGACCAGAGAAAAGAAAGAGAGGACCTAAGATGAAGAGAGGCCTACCCTAACCCCCACCCCCCTATCAGGGCCCGCAACCAAACGAAGTAGTGG
The DNA here is from genome assembly GCF_002910315.2 of Salvelinus sp. IW2-2015. Taxonomy (NCBI): domain Eukaryota; kingdom Metazoa; phylum Chordata; class Actinopteri; order Salmoniformes; family Salmonidae; genus Salvelinus; species Salvelinus sp. IW2-2015. The sequence goes on along the minus strand of NW_019944056.1, from coordinate 94,163 downwards.
GCTGACACTCTGCAGCCATATTAGCACGCGGTAATGCGGTGGAACGCTGGGGTTCCGGACAAATGATAGACTGTGTGAGGTGTGGTAGCAGGGGGACTAAATAGAAGTATTGTCCAGGAAAGAAGAAGAGAGCGATAGAGAGACCCCCCCCCCCCGCCCAAGGAGATACTTTGTAATTATCAGATATAGTTTTATTTTGGTCTATCTGTAGCTACTGTATGTGTTATATGGGGGAGAATCAATGTTGTTGTAACATATTTCTAGGGAGTCGGACGGGTTGCGATTTTATTTCTAATCAACAGCAACATGTCATACAAGGTATTGTGTGAGGATCTTTGTCAAGTAACCCACCCCCCGATCCATGGAACCAACACAGAGGTAAAAAACAAAAACAGAAAAACCCCTGCTACGTTCTATAGTTTTTGCCAAGCTCCCAAACTCCTCCTGTCCCCAATTGTAGGGAATATCCTCTGACAATCCAGAGCCCGAGCAGATAGGGCAAAGCTGAGAAGAGATTCATTTTAAAGGAATCCCCGCACCATCTCTCTCTTTCCCTCTCCCATATTATCTGGAAAATTAGAGCAAGCTAATCCCAAAGCCGTTAACATGCAGATATGTCTGTGTAAGAACATGCACCGGCGTTACTGGTAGGGGCATTCTCGTACGTCCGTAAAGAAAGTGATGAAAGGAGAGTTAAAAACACAACACAGTATTTAATGTAAGGATTATTTAATTAACATGGTATATTGGATATGGCATCAATTATTAAAGTAAGTTAATCAAGGTTCAAAAATTAATATTTCCTACTATTTATTTCCATATAGCTACAGCACAAAAGACATGAGTTGATGGGATCTTTATGTATTTTCAGTAAGTGAAACAATGCCCAGTTTATGAACTTATAATGAGGAAAACATGTACATGTATGTTTAATGTCCAGTGTCCTTGTAGGTTTTATTACTGTATGGTTATTACTCTAGACAAAGACAGAGGGAATGGGAATAAAGGTCAATGCATGTGACTATGAAGTCCTTTCCCGCCCCCTCAGCAACGCTCTTCTCGGATGTCATTAAACTGACTTTTATGGCCCACATATTATATTCCATTCACTAGAGCCTGACTTACAAGGGTCCTCCTGATTCGGAGGAAAAGTTGAACTGCCGCCACACATCATGGAGGTGGGGGGTCAACAGGGAAGGCTGAACGAGGTGACCCCTCCCTCCGAAATATCGGCCAGGTCAGAATCAATTTTGCATCAGTGACATGAACACCAACATCCAACCAACCCACCCACCCCTTTCTTCACTTCCCCCTCCCCTCTCTTCACTGTCCCACTTCCCCAAAGTGTGTGTGCTGTGTGTTGTGTGTGATGTGTGTGTGTGTGTGGTGTGTGTGTGTGGTGGAATTGGTGTGTGGTGTGTGTGTGTGTTGTGGTGTGGTGGTGTGTGGTTGCTGTGTGATGTGTTGTGTGTGTGTGTGTGGTTGTGTGTGTTGTGTGAGGAGGATGTGAGGACGGTGGTGTTTGTGTGAACCATGCTGCCATGGGAAGCCAGTATTATAACAACACAGCAGTTAGCCTGATTATTGTACTGTTTGTGTGAAAAGCTCTCTCTCTCTCTCTCTCTCCTCTCCTCTCTTCTCTCTCTCTCTCTCTTCTCTCTCTCTCTCTCTCTCTCTCTCTCTCTCTCTGCTCTCTCTCTCTCTTTTCTCCTTTTTCTCTCTCTCTCTCTCTCTCTCTCTCTCTCTCTCTCTCTGTGTGAATGTGTCTCTTCTATCCCTCTCCCTCTGTTTTCTTACCCCACTTATAATACATGCCCCCTCGGAATCTTGAGTAATGTATCTTAAACCCTTTGGCCCAGAAAAGCAGCACCGTTGACCCCAAACTGACAATTTAGAACATTCAAACTTTGACCCGTGCCCGGCCTATGGCCTCCCAGCTCCCATCCTTTCACAACCCAAGCTTTTTGCGCAAGTTCGCTGCCTTGTTCACTTTATTTTTGTTTAATGTTACTGTATTTATCGTCGCTCTGAAGACATTATGCACATTTCTTTCTATCAGCCTTCCGTATATTATAATGCTAATAATACCTGTGTTTTTCATTTTGCATATTAGGATCTGTATTTTTGATTTGCATTCATATTTATCTGCATTTCACTTTGATTTTCAATTTAAAGATATTTTTCACTTTGCTAGTTTTTTCTTGCCATTTGTTTCTTCCTTTTCACATTGCACTCTGCTCCCTCTCTCCTATCTTCCCCACCTGCTCTCGCTCACTCCTTTTTTGTTCTTTGGTGTAATATTTTTTTCATCTTAATTTTCTTGTTGTTTGGACTCATATAATCCCTTGGTTTTGCGAGGGACAATAGACAGACACTGGCATCGTGGTGCCATTTTGGCATAGTGAGCTGTTTGGTTCTTGAAGCACATTACTATATCCTGTATGGTTTTGCATTGGGGGCATTTTAATGAGATTATATTTGAAAATGTATTCCTGCAGGCTTACTGTTTACGTGTCTATATAAACTATGTCACCTGAACTACCTAGTTATTATGAATTTCTAAGTATAATTCATCACAATTATGTTCAGTATGATATTGTATTTAGTTACAGTTCCTCCAAAGTATTTCTGTTGGGGAAGCTGTTACTTTCGGTATTGGCTGGTTGTTTATAACTGAATCAACATGACTATGTAGCCTAATATTTTGTTAGTGGTACATCAGAGGAGGCTGTGGCAGGAGCTATAGGAGGACGGGGCTCATGTAATGGCTGGAATGGAATCGATGGAATGTATTAGTTGGTCTATTCAGAGGTGATCAAGTGCATGGACCAATTGGCAACATGTCTTAGTTTCCTCTGTTAATCTCCCCCTTTTTTCTCTGCCTTTCCCTTGAAACCTTTTATTATACTTCCTGGCTCTCTGTCCTTCTATCCTCTCCTCTCCCCATCCTTTCCCCATCCTTTCTTCTTCTTCCTTTCTCTGTCCTTCTATCCTCCTCCTCTCCCCATCCTTTCCTCCTTCTTTTTCCTTTTCTCCTGTTTTCTGTCTTCTATCCTCCTTCCTCTCCCCATCCTTTCCTCCTTCTTTTTCTTCTTCTCTGTTCTCTGTCCTTCTATCCTCCTCCTCTCCCCATCCCATCTCCTTCTTTTCTTCTTCTCCTGCTCTCTGTCCTTCTATCCTCCTCCTCTCCCCATCCTTCCTCCTTATTTTTCTTCTTCTCCTGCTCTCTGCCTTCTATCCTCCTCCTTCTCCCCATCCTTTCCTCCTTCTTTTTCTTCTCCTCCTGCTCTTCCTCTGTCTATTCATCTTCCTCCTTTTCTTCCTTCACTCCTCTCCTTCTTTCCACTTCCTCACTTCCTTTCTTTCCTCCTCATCTCCTCTATTCTTCCTTTTCCTCCTCTTCTTCTTCCTCTCTTCCCTTCCTCCTCCTCTCTGTCTCCCAGGACGATGCCCTGGTTCCGGGTGAGTGACCTCTGACTCCCAGGCTCTGAGCGTGTCAGTGTCATCAGGGGGTGGAGCAGGAAGTGGTAGCGATGAGGAGGGGTCAGGCAAGGCCCAGCCCAAGCGTCTCCACGTCTCCAACATCCCCTTCCGCTTCAGAGACCCGGACCTCAGACAGATGTTTGGGGTGAGAGACACAACTAGTGGTTATGTCCAGGTTTATTATCCTACGAGACATGATGTCATCCTACGAAACATTATGTCATCTCTTATAACCTCAGTGATAACCTGTGGACAAGATTGTGATCTGGTTTTGTCTTTCAGCAATTTGGCAAGATCCTGGATGTGGAGATTATCTTTAATGAGAGAGGGTCAAAGGTGAGAGACCACTCAATATCAGAAATTACAAACTGAACGAATGAAACCTGGTTGCCCTATTCTTTTTTGCCTTACCAAGACAATGACAAGTTGGACAATCAGAAATGTTTCTCCTTCCGTCTCTCAGGGTTTTGGGTTYGTGACCTTTGAGAGCGCAATGGAGGCAGACCGAGCAAGGGAAAAACTGAACGGAACRATCGTTGAGGGGAGGAAGGTTGAAGTGAGGAATAACTATCTATAGTATGTCTATCTTGAATATCTGTCTGTCTGTCTGTCTAAGAAATTGTACTCTCTGTCTGTGCAGGTGAACAATGCTACAGCCAGAATAGTCACCAAGAAGCCCCAAACACCTCTTGTGAACGGTGAGGTTTCAAGTAAGATACCTAAAGTTATTTGGACACATCTTTCCGTGGCATGTGGGAGGGGTTGGCCATGCACTCTGTACTTCTGAACTGTGTCTGTGTGTTCCCTTTATTCTCCATGATCTCCACTGTCTCTTTCTTCCTTTACTTGTTGTTTAACCTCTCTTTCTCCTTCTCTCAACATCTCCCTCCTTCTCTCTCTCTCTCTCTCTCTCTCTCTCTCTCTTCGTAGCCCCTGGATGGAAGATCAACCCTGTCATGGGAGCGATGTATGCACCTGAACTCTACACCGGTGAGTTTCAATGTGAGTTTTCGGGTGAGTTTGATTACTTCAATATTAGCTTGTCCTTGTAATATATGTTCTAGTACTGTATCCCTATCAAACCCAATCGGAATTCATGACCCCTTGTAGCGGGGGTCAGTCAGACTCTTGTGATGAGGCCTTGCTACCTCATCACCAAGGAGGAATACTATTTTGGTGTAATGGTTATGACGTGGGTTTCCCGAGTGGGAGACCCAGGTTCAGATCCCACCTGTGATACTCAATCTCTCTTATCGATGGCTCCAAGAAAGCATGCTCCCTTGGNTCTCTCTCTCTCTCTCTCTCTCTCTCTCTCTTCGTAGCCCCTGGATGGAAGATCAACCCTGTCATGGGAGCGATGTATGCACCTGAACTCTACACCGGTGAGTTTCAATGTGAGTTTTCGGGTGAGTTTGATTACTTCAATATTAGCTTGTCCTTGTAATATATGTTCTAGTACTGTATCCCTATCAAACCCAATCGGAATTCATGACCCCTTGTAGCGGGGGTCAGTCAGACTCTTGTGATGAGGCCTTGCTACCTCATCACCAAGGAGGAATACTATTTTGGTGTAATGGTTATGACGTGGGTTTCCCGAGTGGGAGACCCAGGTTCAGATCCCACCTGTGATACTCAATCTCTCTTATCGATGGCTCCAAGAAAGCATGCTCCCTTGGGGGAGTCAATGAACCTGCTTATAAAGGCAGGGTGGCTACAGTACATATCCTAGTGGGTACTGTAAGCTCTCTCTCTTTCTCTCTCTCCTCAGTTGCCAGTTTCCCCTACCCCGTAGCTGCTCCCACCCTGGCCTATCGGGGCTCACCACTGCGTGGGCGGGGCCGGGCTGTCTACAACACAATTCGCTCAGCTGCTGCAGCCGGACCCACTGCCATGCCCGCCTACCCTGGGTAAGATCATTTCTATCTTCAAAAAATCTATTTTAAAAATGAATAACCATTTCCATTGTGAGTGTAAGTAAATGACTTAATTTTCACTGTTTAATGTGTGAATGATAGAATGTCTCCTTTCAGTGTGCTGTACCAAGATGGATTATATGGAGCTGAAGTCTATGTAAGTAGACATTTTTCTTCTGATTTCATCTTATTTCAGATTGTCTACCTTGTGTTTGGCTAAAAGCTTATCTTGTCTCTGAATGTCTTTTTTCCTATTAGGGCGGGTATCCTGCAGCGTACAGAGTTGCCCAATCACCATCCGCTGCCACAGCAACATACAGTGATGGGTGAGCAGCAGCGCCCAATGACTGACTATGTGACTCTGTTTGTATGAGGATTTCAAGGACTTTTTCCTTCAAATGGGACTTAGAACATGAGATAAGCAGCACTCTAATGTTGAGGTTCTGTGGTCTTCAAGTCTGGTCTATGGAGCCTCACTGTTTGTTTTAACACAGTACTAGCACACCTGTTTAGTAACCTGGACGGACATAGTGAACGAAAATCCAAGACACTCAAATTAGAATGATATGTTTGGTATGGTATGTATTAATTTGTGGATGTCCATCATCCATTTCGTATGATATGTTACGAATGACAACAATTCGTACAATATGTTAAGAATTTGCAATATGTATGACACGAATTCCAATTTATTGTGGCTAACGTTACCTAGGTCGCTAACATTGGCTAGGGGTTAAGGCTAGGGTTAAGGTTTAGGAGTTATGTTAAAGGGTTAGGGGAAGAGTTAGCTAACATGCAAAGTAGTTACAAAGTAGCTAAAAAGTAGTAAGTAATTGCAAAGTTTCTAGCTAAAATGCCAAAGTTGTCCGTGACGAAATTCGAACATGACGTTTGCGTTAAACGCCCACCCATCCACTCCGAACCGCCCACCCTCCTTTCCTTTTTGCCTTAAGTAACCTTCTGTCTTATGTAACCGTACCAAACGTAACATATCATACTAATTTGAGTGTCCCGGATTTTTGTTAACTATGTTACGTCTAGTCTATGAGACCATGCTGGTTTAGTATGTTTTCTCATTTGGGGTTTTGTTTTGTCTGTCCATCAGATATGGCCGAGTTTATGCTGCTGCAACAGATCCCTACCACCATTCAGTGGGACCCACGGCAACATACGGCGTCGGAACAATGGTGAGCCTCTTTAAAACTCATAAGCAGCACCACTCCAACGTTTAAAGTGTTCATGTGACCCACTAAGTCATCCAGACCATTGTTTCTAGCCACAAGCCAGACTTTAATCGAGCCTCAAAAAGGAATCAGTCTCAACCCGCCAGTGGGCACCGATCCACCATCATCTATCATATCTTCTACTTATTTCTAGGCCAGTCTGTACAGAGGAGGATACAACCGCTTCACGCCTTACTGAGCTGCCCAATGGGAGCCTGGAAGCCGTTCTGTGACCCCGCCACCTCGTCCGGGATTGGCCAGTCCCAGGACAACAACGCAGGACAGGTTATGACATCACTGAGCTCTGTGTCACCTCCTGTCTGACTCCCTCCACTTGGAGACGGTCAAATCCAACCGACTGGACGTGTAAATACTGTAGTAGCTATTCACTATTTATTCTATCAGAGAATACATATAGGATAAAGCCTGATCTAATGTATAGACAGTTATTTAAAACCTTTATTTTACACTTAATCTGTATTGTTTGTGCCACTGATTTGTTCCAGGGTTTAAGAATGTAAAGATTTCTGCCTCCGTACCTGGATTATAAGCTACTCTTTCACTATTCTAACAGAGAGAGTTGAATGTGAGCCATTTTATTTTTCATTGGCTGGACTTCATGGTGAAATACTGCAACTCAAGTGGCACAACGATACTGGTTTCTCTACATGGTGACCTTTGTAAAAAAGTTTTTGATCAACGTCTGAGCTTTTGACTTTTCAAGAGTCAAATTGTAGAGTACAATGACATTTTATACAGTTAAATTACTTATTTTTGATGACACTGGTTTTGCCAATGATGTAGCGCACTGTTTGAGCACGTTGAAGTGTGTGTGTGTGTGTGTGTGTGTGTGTGTGTGTNCTGTCTGACTCCCTCCACTTGGAGACGGTCAAATCCAACCGACTGGACGTGTAAATACTGTAGTAGCTATTCACTATTTATTCTATCAGAGAATAAATATAGGATAAAGCCTGATCTAATGTATAGACAGTTATTTAAAATCTTTATTTTACACTTAATCTGTATTGTTTGTGCCACTGATCTGTTCCAGGGTTTAAGAATGTAAAGATTTCTGCCTTCGTACCTGGGTTATAAGCTACTCTTTCACTATTCTAACAGAAAGAGTTGAATGTGAGCCATTTTATTTTTCATTGGCTGGACTTCATGGTGAAATACTGCAACTCAAGTGGCACAACAATACTGGTTTCTCTACATGGTGACCTTTGTAAAAAAGTTTTTGATCAACGTCTGAGCTTTTGACTTTTCATGAGTCAAATTGTAGAGTACAATGACATTTTATACAGTTAAATTACTTATTTTTGATGACACTGGTTTTGTCAATGATGTAGAGCACTGTTTGAGGACGTTGAAGTGTGTGTGTGTGGGAGTATGTGACGACATCAATACTCAAAGCACAAGCTATAAGAGACAGCAATGGCACTGGTATTGTTAATGTGCACGGTAATCTTTTTTTAAATGCTTCTAGAACCCGAAAAATATCATTTGCATAAAATGTACATATGTTTTTGCTTTCCTAACAATCTACCTCTGATTCTAAAAATGTTTCACTTGTCAAAAAAGCATTCAGGAGCCATTACTTCTCTGTCAACAAATTAACTGTAACAAAACATTTTTTCTTATTTTCATTGTTGAGCTTCTATCCATCTTCTCTCTGCTTTACATAATGCTCAATGCTAAATACTAGCTATTCGACAAACTTCCCTAACCCACTTGATCATTTTTCTATGGCAGCCTCATTCTGGGTTTTACTTCGCTCTGCCTGATGAGCTTGTAATCTCTATGGTGCTTTCCCTTATTTCCTCTGTCCTGTTAAACTCTATGACGTTGTGTCTGGTTTCCTCTTCCTGTTCTCTCGCCTGCATCTCTCCATTCTGTTTGAGAATCTGTGTTCCATCCATAGAAATAATCAGATGAGTTCTAGTTCTATGGGTCATCTCTCCTTCTCCATCCTGTACTCTAGCTTCACTGTTGTTTATTTGCTGTTGACCTCTCAATAAAACATTGTTTCTGTTTCCCTTTCCTCTCCTCTCTTTGATTCATGTCATTTTCCTTTCTCTTTTTCAATGCCTCTTTTTGCAGTCCTTCACTATTCTGCTCAAACTTAAATTCTCAGTGTTCCTTTTCTCAACTATAACTGTACGTTTTGAGGCTGACTCATACCAGTGCAAGAAGGTTGTGAGTGTTTTACAGAAATGACTGTCTGCATATGTTTATGCAACTGTTTCTGGTTCAGTACCTTTGTACTGTATGGACTGAATCTTAACTTAAGATCAGCGCATATAACTTCATATTTGAGTTTAGTATCTCAAATGTTGTATGTGTGGTTCTAGGGGGRCTACAGTATAGTACCTAGACACCCAGCCCTGTGCMTGCCTTGCTTTAGTGTSTGGTCTTACTRCGTGTGTTTCAACCTATGGRCTAAACMTCTTCTTTATGCAAAGTTCAGCTTTAGTTTTTGTATACTWATTTCCCCTCTTTCTTCACAGCTTCGTTTTCCTATCTTCTTGGAAGTGGAAAAAGACTTCTCTTTCCAAGCTTTACTGTTGTTGTTCTGGTTTTTCTCACTATTTCTAAGGGGAACTTAACCCTAACCTTAAACCTACGAGATATAATTGMGGGTTGGATAACCATGCCTACAATATCAATTTSAAATAGAAACTAAAGTCACACTTTATCATGGTATTATTCAATTTCAACAACGGTTTGACTGTCATGCCTTCATCAAGGTATTTTTACATCTAGTAAAAATGTATAATATGGAAAACTATGTCTTTTTACTTCTACTCTGCTGTCCTCTCTCTCTCGCTCTTGGTCTCTCTCTTGCTCTTTCTCTCTCTCGCTCTTGCTCTCTCTCTTTCAAACTCCTCTGCTTTCAAGTCTGTTATTTTTCTATTTTCTTTTTGCATGGATATCAGATGTATAATTTCCCCTTCTTTCAATCTAATAGCAATTGTAAACTTATTTAGCTACATTTTTTCTCATGTTTCTTCACTCTTTATCCGTTTCACCTTTTCTGTATTAATCTTATGGCTTTCTTTCTTCACCCTTTGTCTTCTTCTTTACTGACACTATTGTCTTCATTTTCTAAACTTTATTTCTCTGCTTTGACGCTTTCAAATAATTTCCTCACCATCTTGACTCTGTATCTTATCATGTATTTCTCTAAATTGTACATTTCCTAGTTTCTTTCACTGTAATGTTACCTTCCTCGCCTCTTACTTCTGCTGTCCTCTTCTCTATTTTCCCAACAGCATTTCTCCTTTATTTTCCCCTAAATTGTCATTTTTCTAGGTTAATCTTTCCTCTTTCTGTCTTCTATTTACACAATATTGCTTTTTCTTTTCCCAACTTCTGTTTCTGAATTTTATTCCACGTTTCCTCTGCTACTGATATTCTGCAATTCTTTCCTCTTTGTTTCAGATGTACTCTTTCTTTCTAATCTCTCCTTTTGCTTTTTACACACTGTCCTCTTCGCTGTCTTGTAGTCATCTAGCTGTGCCACTTTTACATTTCTTGTCTTTGATCATTTCTGTAATTCTGCGTTGCTCTACACTTTGGTATATACTTTCTCTATTAACATGAACTATTTCCTAATACTAACAGTACAACCTCCTGATTCTTTTACCTGACTTGTGAGTTCTATCTTTCTGTTTGCTTTAAGCTAGATCTCATTTCCAATTTCTTCTTTTTCTGTTTTCTGTCATTTATTTTGCTTTCCTATTTTAAAGTTTTCTAAATGTCCATCTTCTTTTACTTCTCAGCTGTCATTGCTTTCCTTCACTCTACTGTGCTGTCTATTTCTTCTATTTTTTGTTTCTCTATTACCTCTTCTTTCCCTCTGCTCCTTCTGACCCTCTTTAGGACCTCTTCTTTCCCTCTGCTCCGCTCTGTCCCTCTTCAGGTCATGCTCTTTCCCTCTGCTCCCCTCTTTCCCTCTACTCATCTCTGACCCTCTTCAGGTCCTCCTCTTTCTCTCTGCTCCTCTCTGTCCCTCTTTAGGTCCTCCTCTTTCCCTCTGCTCCTCTCTAGGTCCTCCTCTGCTCCTCTGTCCCTTTTCTCACCCTCTTTCTCTCTGTCCTTCTTTCCCTCTGCTCCTCTCTGACCCTCGTTAGGTCTTCCTCTGTCCCTCTTTAGGTCGTCCTCTTTAAGCTATGTTCAGTTCTTTATCTTTTATGCTGTTTTTCTTCTTCTCCATTTACCTGTTCTGAATGCTTTCCTGTCTTCTTAGCTCCTGTGAAAAACTGCTTTCATCTTTCAGTAGTCTAGTCAGAATCTTCCCTCTCCTCTCATGTTCTATGCCCCTTGCGTTAATTTTTCTTTGAAGTCAGCTCTTTTCTCTTGTACCTGCTCTCAAGTCTGTCACCTTTTATTCCTGTGTGCTTTTCTCTTCCTAGAACTTATTTTCCTTCATTATGAACTTACACATCTGAAGAGATGAATCTTGAAGAATTTCCTCTCCACCTATCTGTAGTTCTCTAGACATGCTAATGAGGATTTCTATTCTGTGGTTTGTAGCTTTAGTGCTTGTTGCTTCTTCACCCTATAGCTATCAGCCTACTCAATTTCCTCTTCATTATTTTGCATGCCTTTTCCAACTGCTCTCTGGTCATGCTGTGAGCTATTTTTTACTTCGGCCATTCTTTTGACATTTAATATTGTTCCTTGAATTTAAGTTCAGTGCCAATCCCTAGAAACAGTGCAATCATGTTGATCAGTGACATGAAAGCCAGAATTTCAGGACTTTGATATCAATCTATCAACTCACTGAACTGTCCCTGTAATATGATTGATTGTCCATTGCCCTCTGTTCAGATATAATAAATGCCTTTAACAATGTTCAGTTTGAGTAGTCTTCTGGGTTTGATACAATATCAATCTTGAGCAGCAATTTTTACATTGATTAAGTAGAAGTGCAACATGTCATTTCTATAACTCAAGACAAACAATACTTATTTCTAAACTTTTATTTTATTAGGTTCTTCAAGAAAAAAATACATATGTACACAGTATTTACAAAACAGGAGTATTTCATTTCAAATACAATCCAGGGAGGGTTGAGACTGGGGAGGAGGGATATTTTGCAAGTATATCCTTTAGTTTCAGCTAGCTGCAACAGAAACCACCTGAGCAGCGTAGAAGCAATACTTACTACCGAGAATGGATAGTTACTCAGCAACAATAGTCACTAGCAAACAGATACTCAACATGAAGAGGGTGGAGAAAGGAGATGATAGAAGGGAAGAGGGAGGGGACACATGCAGGTAAGAGGAGAGAAAAGGAGCAACAGAACAAATCCACTACAGTGAAGAATTAAAAATGAACCGATGCATCAGGCTGAAGTAAGAAAAGGGAATTGTTCAAGTGCAGTCTAATAGGACATATGGAGGCAGGAGTTACACATTGATGGGCTTCAAGAAGTTCAAGAGAGGAAAAAACAAACCCACAGGTGTCAGAAGGAACAGTTTACATTTTAAAAAGGAGAAGCATAGTTAAATGGAAATGTACAGTTATAAACTATTATTGAACAAAAAAAATGAATGTATCAGAACTAAAGCATCAATGTGAGATATGAGAGGTTGTGCAATGTTAAACATCTGACCAGGAGACAGCACGCTACATGAACTTGACTTCACTGTTGAAGAGGTGTCTGAAATCAACAGAGACAAGACAGAAAAGCATCCTGTTTAGGAAAGGTACAGAGCAAGACGGAGCAACATTCTGATATGGGAGCCAACTACTACCGGACTACTCAAAACTGACAGGAATGTGGCCAAATATACGCAGATAAAAAATGTTCTTATCTAGAATGGAATAGAGTATTTTCCTTGATATAATGTAAATTGTATGCTGTATGTCCAGATCCATTTCAAATCCCAAAAAGTTGTTTACATGCTAGAGATACTTATGAATGTGTTTCCAAGTTAAAATAACTCCCATTGTATTACGACAAATACCAAATGCGGGCAAATTAATTTACAGGTAGACCACATGAGAGGCAGCTGACAAAATGCATCGAGGTTACAGACGCCAAATATTCACTGACCAAAAAAGGTTGCCTTACCAAATATTTATCTGTACTTGAGAAGTTGACATAATGACAAAGCAATTTCTAGGGAACACCCTGGTTATGAAAAACAAGAACGCATGCAAATGTTTCTGGACAAACAGTATACATTAACACACATGATGGTTTAGAGGTATAGGCCTTCCTAACTATAGACAGAACTTTCAACAGTGTTCCAAAATTGTTTCTGGCAAACTAGAGTGGAACAAATCTGACATTGAATGTTTTCTTGATTCAAGTTAAGGATAGTCAAATAAAATACATTCAAAAGACTTGACTAAAACAATTGAAGTCAGGCTCCCATGTATAAGACACTGCAACATTTCAGGTCATATTGACAAAATGGCTTGAACTTGAGTTGGCAGTATCAAGTCTTCCATTTCTCACACTTTTCCCTCTCTCCAGCTTGCTTCTGGAGGCTGGGAGGAGGTGCTCTCTTTTCACATTCCTTTTGCTCCTGTAATGCAGTACTGCAAGAAGAAAAATAAGAGAAAAGGACTGGTAATGGGAGTGGGGAAAAGTAAAGAGGGACCGAGGATAGGAAGATGAGGAGAGAAGGGACAAGTTGAGTCATGAGTACAACTTCTGAAATTAATGACCGAAGTGACCCGAAACAAGAGCACATATCACACAAAATAGTGCCAGTCAAATGAAACAAAGGTATCTATAAATGGGTAGAAGGGTTGCTGAAAAGACTCATCCAGACATTCATATTGAAACTGATCCTGCAGTTTATATATATATATATATATATATATATATATATATCTCTCACAGGCTCTCTCAATCCAATCATTAAGAATATTAATAACGTTACCATAATGATATTTTACCATATCAAAACACTGACTCACACCAGCCAAGTCACTGTTAATCTGAAACAGGTCTGGGTTTGCTCTTTGACAAACTACTTCCAAAGAAATTGACAAACGGGAGACTTGAGCAACACAAACACACACAGTAACAGTTTGTTTCTTGGCTGATGGGAGTGCAGTGCCTTCAACCAAACCTTTCTCTTGCCATCAGGATGTTGTGTGGTGGTTTTAGTACATTACTTATCTCTAAGGAAGTGATATTCAAACTTTTTCAGCGGGGATATCATTTTTTCCACCAGATTTTCTGGGGACCATTTTTTTGGGCCAGAAATTTCCAAACCTACTGACACCCTTTAAAAAAATGTACATCAAATTCATTACATGTTCATCTCATCGAAATTAAAATAAACCAATAAATACATTTAGTCAATAAAAATTGATTTTTCAAAAGATCCTTTTCAAAAATGTTTCTATATTGTCCCATACAATATGACCTATGAATGTTTTCGCATTTCCCTCATGGGTCACGATGCTGACTTTGAATACCACTGCTCTAAGGGGTTCATGAGTACAGATAGCCAGAAAGGTTGAGATGACAGAAATGCATCAAATAAAATCTAAAAACAAAAATGGGTTTACAGAAGATGAGCATTTTAAAAAATGAGTAAGAAATGAAAGTGGTCAACCAAGGGAAATTTGGCAAGAAAAATATTTGGTTTATACAGCAAATATCCCATTTTCAATCCCTGTAAAAGCCCAAAATATAAACCTTCTGTCCTGCACTTATTGAATAAGCGGTCAAAAATATAGGGTAGAAATCACGCCAGTGTTTGCACTACAAAAAGCAGTTACTATCAATTCCCCATTTAAATCCACGGGAATATCAAAAACAGGCAATGTATTCCAAATCATCCACCTTTTTAGATTTGTAATTATAATTTACATATTCACATCAATTGTCTTAAAGAATTAAGTGTTTATTACCCATATCTAAAATGCTTCAGCTTCTCATTCACCATATACGTTTGTCAAAATTACACTTGCCCTGGTAAACATAAAACATATCAAAATGTCCAATGAATAGTTACTGAGAAGAAAAGGCCAACTGAATCCATAACAATGTACATTAGATACTGACACATCTACTCTATGGATGAGCACACAGGACATTTGTTACAGCACAGACTTCTGTTCATCCTGAAAGTAGTCATATCTTGTATATAGCCTCGTTAGTTATTTTATAATTTTATTGTATTACCAAATCCCTTTTATTTATATCATTTTTCTTGCTTTTTAACTCTGCATTGTTGGGAAAGGGCTCATATGTAAGCATTTCAGTCTGAACCTGTTGTATTCAGCGCATGTGACAAATACATTTGATATCTCCGCAATGGCACTGAACTCACTAAAATACCTCAAGCTTTGATGTGAATCAAGTTAATACTCTTCAAGGTCATGCCTGAAAACAACAATATGCTGATATTAGATCAACTGATATCACCAACTCATGTTCCATTTCTAGGTTCTATTTATGTATTGCCAATTATGTTGATTTACAATTAACTCCCCACACTAGTCTCCTCGCTTCAGATCTTATCAAGAGTATACACAGGGATGTAGCCTAATGTATAACTGCTGGATAGGACCCCAAAATAACTACTCTACAATCCTTCACTCTCACCTGCCTTTATTGAAAACCAAAATGTCTACAATGGGGTTTTAGAAATATCACATGATTTCTTAGCTTTAAATAAATAAGCAGATTATTTGATTACAGACAAACATTTGATAAGCAGTCTTATATGCCTTAGCCGTCAACATTAATGTCCTAAACTAATGTTTTGTGGCAGAATATGACAATTTTCAATTGAGAAGACAATTACCTTTTAAACCTGAATTTGTGTATCTGCACCTGCATAATTTGACAGTTTGGCTTCATTGTCTTGCAAATGAGGGGTGTTCCCCAAGGGTTAATACTGGCACCCTTAATTTTATATCACAATTTCAGACACACTATCACGTGGATGGAATTTAAGCAATTACCATTGACTTGATATCATACACCTTAACCCAAACCAACGGTTAGTTTGTGAATGAGCCAATAGTGAATACTGGGTGATCTATGCTGTGCTGTCATCCACCTCCTTCCAGCACACCAAGAGTCCTTTTTCTTACAAGCCATACATACATACTCAGCCTTATTGAACGGAGTGTGGAGCATACAAACCCAGACGTTGCCGCCATCTGCACAGACAGCGATCTCATCTCCGTATGGCAGAACTGATCCAGCCACCATATTTGAAGGTGGAGACTTTGCCACCATCTTGATGGAGCTGACTTCTTCCTGTGTGGTGGGGGTGCTTGACGACTGCTATTCCATGCTGCTGAGGGGGCTGTTGATCAGGTAACTCAGGAAACACCACAGGCTTGCCCAGAGCCTCAACTTGGTTATTTGGTACTCTTAAGGGGTGGGAGACTGCCTCCTTGTCTGCTCTCAGAGGATAGATGGACTAGAGGTGGATATCCTGCCTCCTGGACACATACCGAGGGATTGCGGAGGCCATTCTTGGTAAATATTAGGGGACTGTATCCACCATCACACTTTATAAGTCAATGCCTACCAGAAGGGACTAGACGCCAGGCTTGGAGATTTTCTATATTAGAGAGCAGATATAACTGGGATGTAAACTTTGTGGTCAAACTTTGGTGAACTCTGGGTGATGACTGTTGAAGGGTGAAGCAGGGGACTGTGGGTAGCGGACAACTGTGGGGTAAGGATGGCTGTGGCCAACATGGGCAAGGAGCCAATCAGAACCTTTAGATTTCTCAGTCAATACCTTTCTGCCAAGTGTGCAGGGCTACGCCGGAACAGGAAGTGGGGGTAACTTTCCCCACCTGATCGCCAATCGTAGACAGCTTGGGGGAAGGGGGGGCAGGACATACAAACCACCATCTCCTCCTCTCCCGGATTGGACGCTGGATCACAAAGGCTTCCTGAAAGCAGCAAAGGGCTAGCACAGTCTCTGGAGCTGAACACCTGAACAGACAAACCTCTTCTCTGGTTGATGGTTTGGTTTTGGAGTGGATGAGCAGCCTGTTGAATGAGGGCTTGAGGGATGACTTTAGCTAATTTCGTTTTCATCTCTCTCTTGGGTTCTCAAGGCTTGTCTTCGCATGAGTTTGAGGCTGTTGACTTGAGGGAAGGAAAAACATAACAGAACACTGTTAGCTTAAAACTTCTGAGAGCGATAGTGGATGGGAGACCTTGAGGCTACGCTCTTCCCTGATCTGTGTGAGTTGGCGCTTGATCTTCAGGTCTTAACTTGAACTAATGCCTAACATCATCTGTTCGTCATAAAAACGTTCTAAGTCGAAGGTATAATTAATATCTTGAGCTGATCAGAGATGTGTGGGGCTAAGCTATTCTAAATGTATTTGATGTGCAGCATGTATGCAGATAATCTCCCCCACTCTTGTTATACAGTCCATATCTGTGAGTACAGTGCATCTGTGGGTGGGATCCTCACTGAATTTCAGCCTTAAGTGATTTAGTGCGCCTTTGTGCATATCTCCCTCTTTCTACAGGACTAAATTGTAGTTTCAGTCTAACCACTTGTCTCCCTCCTGAAGTGTAGTGCAGAAGAACTTTAGGGTACATTCCTGACCCTGTCTATCTCTCAGTACCTCCCTTAGTGTGCTTTCCCCCCTCCCTGGTAAACCCCCCACCCCCTCAGGAGGCTGCCAGACAGGCTGAGCTGGTTTTGCAGTCTATCTTGCTGGGGTCAGAGGGGAAGAAGGTGACCCCCAGGCCTGTGAGGAAGGCCATGCAAGAGTCTAAACAAAGGAARCCCAGACTGGACTGCACATACTCCACCGGCAAGTCTGGTCTGAATCTGGGAAAACAGAGGGGGAGAGKCAATTTAAAGTTGGACCATTTCTATCCTACATACAACTACRTAAAATGAYGAATTGTTAGGAACCATGGAGTTTGGATGAAAGGCCTCTGACGTACGTTTTGAATAAGGCCCTGAGAGCGATCATCCTCTCCCTCTCTACAAACTTGTCTATGAGGTAGGATGCCATGCGTGGGGCTCTCCGGTAGAGCTGGAAAAACCGGTGGAAGTTTCCCAGAGCCCAGGMGGCGCGGAGGGAGAGAGCGTGGGACACACACTCATCCGCCCGCAGCGCCGCAGTCAGGTACACCAGCTCAGTCGTGATGTCTGTGTGTGGGGGGCAAACACGCAACCAAGACAATCAGGACATTAAGCTCAATTCTATGCGAGCCAAAATCCAATGCAGAAATATAATGATTGATGAGGAATATCAGGCAGGTGGTAAGTTACCTCCAGAGTTTTTAGTGAAGATATAGTAGAGTAGTCTGTAAGCAGTGAACTCCCCTATGTTCTCTGACGGGTTGTCCTTATACAGGGCCTTCAGCTGCATCTGGCACTGGTTGAACTCTGCGTGGTCGCCCTGGTAACAACCCAAACATTCAGAGAAGAATGCACATCTAGTACGACACCGCACCTTTAAACTCAAATACGGCCCTGACGTCAAATACGAGGTAGCGAAGGGGGACGATGTATGGAGAGGTCCTCTCACCTTTTCCAGAGCGATGCGTGCATGGCACTCGTATACTTCCACTGTGAACTCTGTACGAACTCCTTGGACCTGAAAGGAGGAGAGACGCCTCCTGTTTTCATATCCTCATACAATATGATTCAAATACCGAGATAGGACAAAGTGCCTGTTCGACAAAACTAAAGAGGACATGTAAACTGACTGTGAGGTCCTGTCGTATGGACTTCATCTGTTCACAGGCGTAGGGGTAGTCCTGACGGGTCTTCCAGTGGGCCTTCACGGCCAACAGAGACTTCCTTAGCACCTGGCCAGAGACAGGGGATTAGGAGACAAGCATCACACAATCTGAAGGGAGGCCTCAAATAAGGATCCTCTCATTCCACGTGACAGGCGATACTCACAGATACAGGACGCACGGTGGCAGGGTCGGGGGCACAGGTGAGTCTCAGGTAGATCTTGGTGATCTCTTGGCAGGTGCCCACGATGGGGCAGTCGTCCCAGCTCAGGTCCTCCTTGGGCAGCTCCAGGTTGTTGATGGACAGCACCAGGGGCTCTGAGCGCATCTTGGTGTTGTGGAAGCGTGCCGCTCGGCTTTGTTTCTTGGCCTCCCGGTGGGGGTCGTGGAAGTCCAGGCCGGCGTTCCCACCTTTCCTCTTCTTGCCCAGGACGGTGGAGTTAGCGTCATCCATGTTTCTGAGAAGAGAAGCCCAAATGTGATCAGCACAATGAGAATCAGGGAAAGGTGAATATTAGTTTGTTTGTGGGTCAAGGCCAATGACTTGAAAGAAGATTTCACCCAAAACTAGCTTTTGGTATTTGTTTCATTAGTCCATTGTTGATATAGTCCCAGAATGTTTTGCATATCAGCAATCAAGTTTTCAAGACGTATCATTTTCAAAATACAGCCGGTATGATGCATTTAGCATCATATGATGCCGAGTTTGGCATAATATTATGCAAAACGCATTATTCCGGCTATATTTCTGTATTTTGAAAGTTGTATATCTTGAAAACTTGATTGCTGACATGCAAAACATTCCGTCTGGAATTTTTCTTTAGGCCAAAACATGCTTGTTTACCTCCGTCCTCTGTTACCTCTTCCGCCCCTTCCTCGTCCCCTCTCTCCACCCCCTCTGCCTCGGTCCCTGTCGCCCCCACGGCCACGCCCTCCTTTCTGGTTGCGCCGGGGAAGCTGGGTTCGGAGGTCACTGGACATGCTGCTGTCCGACTGGGACTCAGAGTCACTGGAAGAGGAGAAGGAACAGGACATTACAACATAAAACTACACAGCATACTTTCTCTTTTTAGAGTGGCTATCATTATACTATATTAAGGGGAATATTTGACCTATAACAAAGCAGGTTGGGACAAATAATACACCTGGCCAATTATGAAAAAAATATGAAAAAATTTAAATCACTGGACTAACCCAAAACATACAAACACACCGTCTCTCACCTGCGTCTGTGTCTCTGGCCATTGCGGTCCCTGTGACGGTTGTGGGAGGGAGAGGGGGAGCGAGAGGAGGAGCCTGAGGAACTGGATGAGGGGCTTCTCTGGGAGAAGACGTTCCTGTAGTGCCCCAACCTGGCCCCACCACCCCTGCCACGCGTAGACCCACCTGTACCCCCACCACGGCCCACAGAACTCTCCAGAGTCCTCTGGGTGGGTACAACCTCCCAGCGAGACTGCTTGGCCTTCAGTCTGGACGGCGAGAGAGAAGGGATTAGGATGACTAGCACCTCTTGATAGGGCTTAGGCAGAAATTAGGCATTTGGTCTCCACAAGGGGATTCAGGCTTTCTAAGTTCCTAGACGGTGAAGCACCAGGCTAAGTTCCTAGACGGTGAAGCACCAGGCTAAGTTCCTAGACGGTGAAGCACCAGGCTAAGCTTCTAGAACGGTTGAAGCACGCGGCTAAGTTCCTAGACGGTGAAGCACCAGGCTAAGTTCCTAGACGGTGAAGCGACCAGGCTAAGTTCCTAGACGGTGAAGCACCAGGCTAAGTCCTAGACGGTGAAGCACCAGGCTAAGTTCCTAGACGGTGAAGCACCAGGCTAAGTTCCTAGACGGTGAGCACCAGGCTAAGTTCCTAGACGGTGAAGCACCAGGCTAAGTTCCTAGACGGTGAAGCACCAGGCTAAGTTCCTAGACGGTGACAGCACCGGGCTAAGTTCCTAGACGGTGAAGCACCAGGCTAAGTTCCTAGACGTGAAGGACCAGGCTAAGTTCCTAGACGGTGAGAGCACCAGGCTAAGTTCCTAGACGGTGAAGCACCAGGCTAAGTTCCTAGACGGTGAAGCACCAGGCTAAGTTCCTAGACAGGTTGAAGGACCAGGCTAAGTTCCTAGACGTGTGAAGAAACCAGGCTAAGTTCCTAGACGGTGAAGCACCAGGCTAAGTTCCTAGACGGTGAAGCACCAGGCTAAGTTCCTAGACGGTGAAGCACCAGGCTAAGTTCCTAGACGGTGAAACACCAGGCTAAGTTCCTAGACGGTGAAACACCAGGCTAAGTTCCTAGACGGTGAAACACCAGGCTAAGTTCCTTGACGGTGAAACACCAGGCTAAGTTCCTAGACGGTGAAACACCAGGCTAAGTTTCAAGACAGTGAAACACCAGGCTAAGTTTCAAGACAGTGAAACATCAGGCTAAGTTTCAAGACAGTGAAACATCAGGCTTTTTCAAAGAACTGCTCCACTCACTCAGGCAGAGGTTCGCGGTCCCAGTCGATGGTGTAGGCAGACCCATCCTGTAGTCTTTTCTGTAGGACCTCCTTCAGCCCCTTTTCGGTGCGGTCCTTGTCCTCCTCATTCTCACAGGCTGTGAAGCAGCGCTGAACATACTCCTTCATCGCCTGKGGCCAGTCCTGGGGCCTGAGGGAATCATTTTTATAATCAGCATCGCAACAGTAAATCAGGGGGAAAGGAAACTGGTTTGGGAGTACTAGGTCAATTTGAAGTGACTAATTATTAGTTTGAGAAAGMGGGACATGGTACTTCTGAAATCTATTGGATGCAGATTTTAAACCCATGTCATCTTCTGATCATGAGTAGAGATACTTAATTCTTCCCCAGTAGGTATTAAGGATAGTAAAGATAGATATATTGGTGTCATTAGTAGCTGTCTCCTCACCGTGTCTGGGCACCGCCAGGTGCAGCAGGAGCAGCAGCTGGGGAGGAAGGAGTAGCAGCCAATCCGGTGGGTTGTTCCCCAGGAGGGAAACTCTGATTGGTCATGACGTAGGGTCGCTTGGGAATGTTGAACTTCATCGCACCTGCTCCAGGTGCCTCTGTGGAAGACAATAAAGAAGGCATTGAAACAAAGACAATAACACCAAGTGATGGGAAACAAACACAAAGACAAGCTGATAGAAAAAAACATGCTTGAGATACCTGAACACACACACAACTCAATCCCCTCACACACTTACGTTTCATGCGGTGCCAGAGCTGCTGTCCTTGTTGCTGTGGCTGTGGCTGTTGTTGTTGTTGATGGTTCTTGTTTTTGTTGGCCTCTCCTCTCCCAGCTCCTGGTCCATACTGACCCTGTCCTTGTTGCTGGTGTTGGTTGTTATTCTGCTGCTGCTGGTACGAGTTCTGAGTGTGGTAGCTCTGCCCATAGCTGGGCCTGCCCTGGTTGTGGTTGTAACCTCTCATCTGATTGGGGTCGTTGTTGGGGTAGGGCATGGGGGTTGTAGGAGTTCTGCCCTGGAGGAAGGGGGTACTGGAGTTGGAGGGGGGGATGGCTGGGGAGGGGGGGGTGGGGGCTGCTCAGAGCTGGTGGGGCTCTGGGGGGTGGTTGAGGGGCAGCAGGAGGAGGGGTTGTGGCTGAGAGGGGTAGCTGGAGGACTGGTCATCCATCACGGGCAGGGATGGAGGCTGGGAAGGTAGGGACAAATAATAGATGGGGGAAGAAACTTGTGAAAGAAGATAATAAACTGCAGAGATTCCAAAAACTTCAAACTGAGAATATCTCAGACTTCAGCTCCAGACATATTCTTAGTGGGAGGATTACATTATGCTGAGCCGCGAGGCACCGGGTAAAGGCCGTTACGTCATCGGTCGAAAGCGGGAGGAGCGTCCTTCTCAAACCGAACAGTCATCCATCTGTGCCCCTTCTCAAACGAACAGTCATCCATCTGTGCCCCTTCTCAAACCGAACAGTCAATCCATCTGTGCCCCTTCTCAACCGAACGTCATCCTCGTCCCTTCTAAAGAACAGTCATCCATCTGTGCCCCTTCTCAACCGAACAGTCATCCTCTGTGCCCCTTCTCAAACCGAACAGTCATCTGTGCCCCTTCTCAAACCGAACAGTCATTGTGCCCTTCCAACGAACAGCATCTGTGCCCCTTCTCAAACCGAACAGCAATCTGTGCCCCTTCTCAAACCGAACAGCATCTGTGCCCTTCTCAAACCGAACAGCATCTGTGCCCCTTCTCAAACGAACAGAATCTGTGCCCCTTCTCAAACCGAACAGTAATCTGTGCCCCTTCTCAAACGAACAGCAATCTGTGCCCCTTCTCAAACCGACAGCAATCTGTGCCTTCAAACGACAGCATCTGTGCCCCTTCTCAAACCGAACAGTATCTGTGCCCCTTCTCAAACCGAACAGTAAATCTTTGCCCCTTCTCAAACCGAACAGTAATCTGTGCCCTTCTCAACCGAACGCAATCTGTTGCCCCTTCTCAAACCGAACAGTATCTGTGCCCCTTCTCAAACCGAACAGCATAATCTGTGCCCTTTCAAACCGAACAGTAATCTGTGCCCTTCTCAAACGAACAGTAATCTGTGCCCCTTGCCAGAATCTGCCCCTTCTAAACCGACAGTAATCTGTGCCCCTTCTCAAAGCGAACAGTAATCTGTGCCGCTCAGTAATTTTGTCAACAAGGCAGCATGACACATTGACCAATCAACAGTGTAGGTTTGTACCTGACAGTGTGAGATAAGGGACGCTTGTCAGGGTAGAAATAGAACATTATTCAAATGCCAGTCATCAATAACATCTTAATTCATGCAATTGATCCCTAGGGCACTTCTGTCCGGAAACAGAAAGTCATTTTTACACAAACGCCTGGCATTGGGGACTCATTTAGTCAATGATTCATAAACTGCAATAGAGGAAGAGTGAAGTAAACTGAAAACTTGATTGATTTAAGTAGCAACAGTAGCAGTTTTCTAATGGTTACCTGTCCAGTTGGAGTGGTGGGAGAGGGGTAAGGTCCTGGAGGTACACCATACTGGCCCTGAGGATAGCCACCACCACCATACTGGAGAATCAGAGGAAAACACACTTCAAATATGGTACTGGCTTGGCTTCAACCAATGGTTTTATGTTGTGTATTCTGTCGGTGTATCATGTGTTAACAGTTCATCGTTTTTTTAGTCGCAAAGTGCCGGTTTTGTAATGTGTAGGCTAAATCGAACAATTCCAATTCCTTATCTAAATGCTATAGTGCATAAAGCCGGCATCAGTGTCGGGATATCATTACCAAGGACTATTATCATTACAGTTCATCTGAAATGTAGAGGGTGCGGAGGATATGTACACGTACGGGGCCCGGCGCCATGGGGTAGTAGTAATTGTAGGGGTAGGTGTAYCCAGGATACGGCTGCTGCTGGTTCTGTTGGTACCACTGTTGGTAGTACTGCTGCTGTATGGCTGTGGACTCAGTTACTGCAGGCTTAAACTGACCAGCCTGGAAACACAAACAGACAACTACTAAGTGATGAGAGATCAAATCAGAACGAAAGCCTACTCGTCCATTTGAATCATATTCGGGTAAAAAGCCAGGAAGACCTGGGCCCGTATCCACAAAGCCTCAGAGTAGGAGTGCTGATCTAGGACCAGTTTAGCCTTTTAGAATCCTAATCAATAAGACTACATACACAGGTTGGGACCTGATCCTAGATCTGCACTCTTACTTTGAGACGCTTTGTGGATACGAGCCCAGATCAGACAGTTGTGTGTCTGTCAGGAAGGAAAATATGGTCCATGCTGTACAGCTCGTCAAGTTAAGATAACTGTTGAGGTAATATATTATACCCAATAACAAGCGCCTTTGAGATTAAAGCCGGGTATACACCACACAATTTTGGCTCCGATTTAGCTGTCCCAAACAAGTTTTTGAGATTGGAGATAAAATCTCCATGTCATTGCCTACTCGGGGCCCGTGGCCGTCACCGTCGTTTAATGTGAGCGGGTCAGAGACTCAATCTGAGGGYTACTGATCTCGTCTTTGAGCAATCCCAGACGTCCCGATATTTTCCAACATGTTTGATTTTATCGGACCCAAATCTGCAAAGGTCTTGTAGTGTGAGATGTGYAACGACAAGTTGAGAACGATGCTCAGCAATAGCCAATGAGAGCTCGCCAGAGAAGCCAGTGAGATGACTCTCGAGCAGGAGCGATGACTACTACTAGTATGTGTTTGTACTTGCCTTTAACCAAAGTGTCAAATTGTTAAAGCTCACAAGCAATGTTATTTAATTCAAAACGTAAGCTAGATATTTCAAATTTGTATGGGAAGCTTGAATGACAAAACGTTTATCAGGCTGCTTTGAGCCACAGCCCGTAGCTACATCAAATGTAATCAAATCATTGTTATTTTGTCAAGACAGCATGGTATGGAGAATCCTCACGACCAGGTCAACGATCTTTCAGTGTGTGACCCCGTTTGTGCCACATCGTTTAGTGTGCGCACCAATACGTTGGCAAGACAAAAAAACCTACAGGAAAGACAGTCGTTTAATGTTTGAGGCTCAGCGATGTTAGGACTTTGAAAGTCGTGTAGTTTTCACCCGGCTTAAAAAAAAGGCACTGTTACTATGACAACAACTAGACCAGCATTTCATTTAAAAATGGGGTCGTGGGAGAAACTCAAGTAAAAAAAAAAGTGCTTGGTTCATAGAACCAGGGTTACGTCAGCAACATTCAGTAGCTGCTAAATGGGGTTGTAATAAACCGAGCAGCTTCGATTTTTTGACTATAAATATGGCTCTCTTTTGGAATGGTTTAAGCTACAAAATATTATGGCCCCATCACTGAAACAGAAGACTCAGGAACATATATGCGTATTCTGTTTCACTCTACAATGCCCACAAGGCGCGCAGAACTCATTAGAACAGAATGGACGAACAGGCACTAAATCAGACTGGGGGAAAAAGAACACCACTAGTTAGATTTCCATCCAATTGGCAACAGATTTTAATGCAAATATTCTAAAATCCACAAAGAAAATATGCACATTTTCCCTCCAGTGGTGTGTTTCCACCAAACTGACTTGTTGGGAGAAATCTGTGCTTTATGACAGTGCATACAAATTGTAATTTTTCGCTTAAGTTTTTATATATCTAATAAAAATGAAACGTTCAGTGTGTTTCCATAGAATTTTCAACTCCACCGATAGTTTTGTCACAAACTGTTGGGTTAAATAGCACATTGTCCTATTCTGGTCTTGGCACATGCGCCCTAGCCAACAGTTTGCAGATACAGTGCGGGTAGGATAGTCTACATACATTAAATATGTGTATTTATCAAACGGCAGTCAAGCAATCAATCATGTCACCAGAATAAGACCCACGATATTTACTGTAAAGGAGCATCAAGCTCATAGTGTGCACTTTCATAATTTACTTAATCTGTAGCCTAATAAACTGCATGGTTTCCCGAGTTATAGTGGGCGGACCACACACCATATCATCGCGTGACTCCAAGTTGTCAACCTATGATTGGTCAACAAGCTTATTTGACAAGTCAAATAGTGTTATTTGACACGCAAAGACCCAAACAGCTTTCCATAGTATGAGAAATCCTGGCTGAGAATGAAACGACTGAACAAAGAAACAGCACAGCAAGTGAAAGAAATAGGTTTTGATTATGTTTTACTGGAAAGACGGACATAGGTAAATGCCAACAAAATACATTTTTGGTCAGTTTGGTGTGTGTGTGTAACCTTTATTTAACTAGGCAAGTCAGTTAAGAACAAATTCTTATTTACAATGACGGCCTACCCCGGACGACACTGGGCCAATTGTGCGCCGCCCTATGGGACTCCCAATCACGGCCGGATGTGATACAGCCTGGATTCGAACCAGGGACTGTAGTGACGCCTCTTGCACTGAGATGCAGTGCCTTAGACCACTGCGTCCATGTGTGCGTGTTGACTATTTAACTGTACTAGAATGCTTAAAAGTCCGCAAAAATTGTAAACATCGGTTATCAGTATCGTTTTTTGGGGCAAGGAAAATATTAGATGTCAGTATCGGCCAAAAATAGTGTCACGCAAAGACGCAAACAGCATTCAATAGTACGTCGTGAAGCTAATAGCAGTGACGCCATTACCGGGTAACTCCGGTAGGGCAACAAGTGTACCGGGGCTCAACCAGTCGGCGAAAGCCAACATCAGCCACGACAGAGAACCGTTGATTGTCAAGGGCAATGAATTCCATTATCGTGGCGTAAATGGATTTCCTTTCAGTTCTCTCTCTGAAATGTTCTTACTCTTTCAAATGACTGCTCCACTTGTTGACTGCTCGATCCACACCAGCAGACATAGTGGGCTAGGTTAGGAATGCTGTGTTGCACGTGTAGTGCAACATTTTACGTGGCGTCATTATGTCATGTACCTACGTTATATAGGTATGCACATCCGCTTTGACATCGGTTTTGCACATCAGCGTTAAACTAGACATCGGGCCTATACTGAGGTTGGCATTTTTAACTAATAACATCCGATTCCGATATGTTCACCGATATATCGTGCATCCCTAGTCAAAAGTACTGTCAGACTGATTTGTAATGGACTGTCATATAGCCCCAATTTAAAAGTGAACATTTGCCGTTGATGACAAAACTTTTTTTTTTTTTTTTTACATGGTTGGGTCGCATTTGTATATATATCAAAATGGGGTCGCGGGCCAACACAGTTTAGGAACCCCTGAATTAGACGAATAGAACTGCCATCTGCCAGACATGAAACCCCTTCATAAGCAGAATTTCACTTCATTATCGTAGATAACGTGCCTTACAGTAAGTGAACAAACGCATCAGAGAAGCAAAAGAACAGACACATAAGCAAACACACACCTGAGCTGTGGTCCGGTTGGCCTGAGCGGTCTTGGTGGCGCTCTGGGTCTTGCTGATGGAGGCCAGTGCCTGTCTGGCCTTCTCCCACTCTGGGTTTTCCGAGACGGTCTGGCCCTCTGGACCTGCTGCTGCGCCATACGACCTACAACAGACAGGAGACACGTGACTGTCAGTCATTCAGTACGGAAACCAAACAAATGTCTGAAACTTGGTCATGTTAAATGTTTGTTAACTTGGAAGATACTACCACCAAACCAGCAATATTTACAGCACACCAATTCTTTACTCAAGAATTGTTTTTTGAAATGTATAACTACACTGAATAAAAATATAAATGCAACAATTTCAAAGCTTTTACTGAGTTACAGTTCATAAAGGAAATATATTTTTTATTTAACCAGGAAAAGCCCATTGAGATCCAGAGTCTCTTTTTCAAGGGAGACCTGGCCAAGGGAGCAGCAACAATCAATACATTACAGAATTAAAACATACAACATGATCCAGCCTTAAAATGCATTTACACGCCTCTGTAACATTCTCCCTTCAAAATGTAAAATTAATTCAGTGGCACTAACTTATCTAGATGAAGCATGGGTTGTAGACTATTCCATGCCTCTGGTGCACAAGACGAGAAGGCAGTCTTGCCAAATACTGTAAATGTCCTGGGGACTTTAAGTAGCAACCACCTAGCAGGCCRGGTATGGTAACCGCTGGTTAAGAGAATGTTAAGAGTGTGCAAAGCCGTCATCAAGGCAAAGGGTGGCTACTTCGATGAAACTCAAATATAAAATATATTTTGATTACTACATGATTTCATGTGTTATTTCACAGTTGACGTCTTCACTATTATTCATCACTGTAGAAAATAGTAAAAATAAAGAAAAACCCTTGAATGTGTAGGTGTGTCCAAACTTTTGACTGGTACTGTATGACTATCTGCATATAGATGCAACTTTTCTGGTTGCATCCCATTTCCCAGATTAATAAAAATTGAGAACACCATGAGCTAAAACAGAACCCAGCAGCTAAAATGAAATAAATGTATTAGGTCCTAATCTATGGATTTCACATGACTGGGAATACAGATATGCATCTGTTGGGTCACAGTCACCTTAAAAAAAGGCATGGATCAGAGAGATGATCTGTGATTGTGGCCTGTGGAATGTTGTCCCACTCCTCTTCAATGGCTGTGCGAAGTTGCTGTATATTGGCTGGAACCGGAACACGTGGTAATACACGTCGACCCAGAGCATCCCAAACATGCTCAATGTCTGTTGAGTATACAGGCAATGGAAGAACCGGGACATTTTCAGCTTCCAGGAATTGTGTATAGATCCCTGCGACATGGGGCTGTGCATTATCATACTGAAACATGAGGTGATGGCAGAAGATGAATGGCACGACAATGGGCCTCAGGATATCGTCATGGTATCTCTGTGTACCGAAACAGCCATCGATAAAAAGCAATTGTGTTCGTTGTCCATAGCTTATGCCTGCCCATACCACAACTCCACGCTACCACGGGGCACTCTGTTCACAACGCTGATACCAGCAAATCACTTGCCCAAATGACACCATAAAAGAAGATGAGCTTCCCTGAGACGGTTTATGACAGTTTATGCAAGCCCAGTTTCATCAGCTGTCCGGGTGGCTGTTCTCAGACGATACTGCAGACAAAGCAGCCAGATGCGGAGAGCCTGGGCTGGCATGGTTACACGTGGTGTGCGTTTGTGAGGCCGTTGGACTTACTGCCAAATTCTAAAACGACATTGGAGGTGGCTTATGGTAAAGAAATAAACATAAAATTCTCTGGAAACAGCTCTGTTGGACATTCCCTCTAAACGTGACACATCTGTGGTATTGTGTTGTGTGACAAAACTGCACATTTTAGAGTGGCCTTTAATTGCCCCCAGCACAAGGTGCACCTGTGTAATGATCATGCTGCTTAATCAGCTTCTTGATAATCATCTTGATATGCCACACCTGTCAGGTGGATGGATTATCTTGGCAAAGGCAAAATGATGACTAACATATGTAATTTTTGCACAACAATTTAGATAAATAAGCTTTATGTGCATATGGAACATTTCTGGAATCTTTTATTTTAGTACATGAAACCAACACTTTACATGTTGCGTTCATATTTTTGCTCCGTGTATATGAATACATTTTAGTAAGGTAACCTGTTGAATGAGCATCTCAGCTGCTTGAGCATGGCCCCGCCACACACATAAAATTCAAAGCCTGCTATTTCTGTGGTCCCTAAATAAAATGGGACATTCTCATTGGTGGGAAATAAATGTGTCTCTGTTAGCAGAGGGTATGTTGAGCGAATCTCAAAATAAGAGTGCTTTGACTCCACATGAAGAATAGCAAGAACCCCTGCTAGAACAGAATAAAACAGTAATCGCCTGGCCCTGCCTATATTTAAGAGACAGTAACTTTGCTGACAACTAACTAGACCATTTCCAAATCTTATAGAAGTGATTCAATGACAAGTTAGACAATACTGCCCAAGCCTTGAGAGAGTAGCTTAACTGCCCGGTCCGGAATCAACCCATTAGCCCTATTACACCAGTTCTTGATGACCCATCGTAGACATGAAAATCGTGTTGATACTAGAAGTTGTTGTGACCCAGCCTGGAAGATAACGGTAACTTAGTGAGAGTCTTGGATGGATGTTACTAGGTTACTGGACTGTGACCCAGTTAGCTAATTACCTTGTCTCTCATAACTACGTACTACATAGTTGGTGGTGTTTGCTAGTAGAGAAGGCTAGCCGATACGAAACTGCAGGAACGTAACTAATGGAACGAGACAAACTCTGCGAATCGCAGGCTTTCTTCGAACGTTATTAAATGTCAATGTCTAGGTAGAATACAGGTCAAAATAAAGTGAGAACATATTCGAAAGCTCGATATGTTTAACTTGATAATTTTAGGTCTTACCAGTTAGCAGCTGGAGCTGTCTGGGTCGTTTTCGCCGCCATTTTGCCACCGAGACAACTAGCTAACTACTGTACCAATATAATAGAACGTCGTAGGCCAGAAGACCCTAACGTAAACAAGAACAATTAAATCACAATATACAATGAAAGTTGGTCCTTCGGGTCTTTTACTCTACCATCCACTACTTCTCAACAAGACAGTCTTTAAATGTAAGAAAAAAAACACTATAAAGCAATATCTAAACGTCGAATAATGCCATTTTCACAAGAACAACCGTAGCTGCAATGGACCTTCAACTGAAAAACAAAATGGCAGTTGCATTAGATATGGAACGTATGCCTCGCCTTCCGTTTCCTTTGCCTCGCCTCCTCTCGTTGGAAGAAAATACTTACCTACTTTGTTCCTAGATTTCAAAGTAAGTTTTGCCTTCTCATTACTACTATTGCTACTACACTTGCATATTAAAGTTATTGTTGTTGAACACCGTAACCCTTAATGTTGCAGAATAATATTGAATAAAACATTTTTTTACTCTCCCTGCTGGTGAAAAGCTGTTTTAACTGTTATAATTAAAATATTTATATTTTTAAGTCTCTTCAGCCTCCACCACACAACTGTCAAGCAAGGTGAATGTGATAAGATAGTCTCGACCAGGGATGGGCAACTATGATGGGGGTGGGGGCCACAAAAAATCTGAACTCATCATGAGGGGCCGCAGTTGCTCGCTGGTCTTTGTACCCAAATCCATACCCAAACGTGCAGTCAGAGCCGGCCTTTTGGGGGCCCTAAGTGAGAGTGGGTGGCCCCCCAGTCGGTAATTCGACCATGATTCCTACAAGTTTAGATAGCTGGCTCGACTAATTTACCAATCTAAAAATGTTTATCTGACATGAGCTAATTGAGTGACTGTGTAGTGACTGACATAACAAGAGAAAAACTGCTGATCCACAACCAAATTTCGATATTGCACCTTGTGTATTCTACTATTCTAACTCTAAACAGTAATTCGAGACCCCGACAGAGTTCCTGAATTAAAAATAAATAATAATTGTTAAGTTTTGGGAAATTGATCCGCGTATAGCTGAGGGTGCCCCCTGAAAAATCTGAAAGTAAAAAAGTATTAATAACAAAAAATTCTCACTAAAGTTATACGTTTTAATGTCACATGCACAAGTATGGTAAAATGCCTTTCATGCAAACTCAAAACCCAACAATGCAATAATCAATAACAATATATTACATTTTTTTTTAAACACACAAGAAATAAGAATAAGAAATATGAAATACACAATAAAATAAGTAAGTAAGCATACTATATGTAACGGATGTGAAATGGCTAGCTAGTTAGCGGGTACGCGCTACTAGCGTTTCAATCAGTTACGTCACTTGCTCTGAAACCTAGAAGTAGTGTTGCACCTTGCTCTGCAAGGGCCGCGGCTTTTGTGGAGCGATGGGTAACGACGCTTCGTGGGTGTCAGTTGTTGATGTGTGCAGAGGGTCCCTGGTTCGCGCCTGTGTCGGGGCGAGGGGACGGTTTAAAGTTATACTGTTACATTGATGCTGTTGACCCGGATCACTGGTTGCTGCGGAAAAGGAGGAGGTTGAAAGGGGGATGAGTGTAACGGATGTGAAATGGCTAGCTAGTTAGCGGGTACGCGCTACTAGCGTTTCAATCAGTTACGTCACTTGCTCTGAAACCTAGAAGTAGTGTTGCACCTTGCTCTGCAAGGGCCGCGGCTTTTGTGGAGCGATGGGTAACGACGCTTCGTGGGTGTCAGTTGTTGATGTGTGCAGAGGGTCCCTGGTTCGCGCCTGTGTCGGGGCGAGGGGACGGTTTAAAGTTATACTGTTACATATATACAGGGAATATTTTTAAAAGTCAGTTCCAATAACATATTTACAATGTGCAGGGATACTGGAGTGATGGAGGTAGATAAGGGTAAGGGGTCTAGGCACCAGGATATAAGCTAAATAGAGTAGCAGCAGTTTGTATGTGAGTGGGTGTGCAAGTGTGTGGAGTCGGTATAAATGTCTGTGCATATTATGTGTGAGCAAGCAAATGATGGAGTGAGTATTTGTGAGTGTGTTGGAGTGACAGTGTGTGTTAGTGTGTAGGGTCCTGTGAATGTGCATAGAGACAATAAAGTCAATAAAGTTACAAGGTTAACTCAGATAGTCGATGAAGCAAGTTTGTTAGCTATTTATCAATCATATTGCTTGGGGATAGAAGCTGTTCAAGAGCCTGTTGGTGTCAGACTTGATGCACCGGTACCACTTGCMGTGCGGCAGCAGAAAAAATWGTCWATGGCTTGGGTGGTTGGAGTCTAAAAGTAGTGCACTGGGCCTTTAGCCCACTGGGCCTTTCCTAGTCCTGGAAACATGGGCCTACAAAAGGGGGCTGCCAGTTGTCCATCCCTGGTCTAAACTCTGGTCTACATACAGCCAGTTCAATTTGAATATTTGACTTGGGTCATAGCAACATTGTTCACAGAGGGCGAGTAATACTGTGACATTCAGGGGTCTCTTTTTTTCATGGGACCTCCTATGTGTGCACACCCCAAAAAATGTATGGGCCTAATAGTAAAGACATGATATTTAACTGTCTATTTTTTATTTAGCATGAACACAACCAGTCATGATGTTTTCATCTTTATTGTCAAACAAATCACTTAAAAAGTAGGCTACCTGCGCATGTTCATCCACTCAAGCATCGAAACAATGCACTGTGCACTCACGCAATTTGATGAATCTGTTACAAAACACCAAAAAGTGTAATGACATTCAGAGATTGTCATTGAGTCTATGCTCTTGTAGCCTGAATTAATAATTTTTTTATAAAAAGAAAAGTTGGGACACCTGAAAAGGGTCTGAGATATGGGACTGTCCGGAGATGACAACCCGTACTGGGCAAAGATGTCAATTTTAGTGAATAGTTTGAGTTATGGCCTTGTCTCAGAGGAATGTGCCTCGGAACCAGATGCTGATGATGGGTTGGTTGCCCTTTGGAGAAAAAAAATCTGTGAAAGTTTTAAGGATGTTCTTCAAAAACCTCCAAATAGCCTATAATTTACATTCTCAGAACGTTAATAAAACCTCCTACGAAAACTTCCAAGGAACCATAGTAAAACATTCTCAGAACCTCCCTGCAAACTAAAAATGTAAGTTCCCAGAACAGGCAAAATGTTCACTTCCTTTCTTTTTAAATAATATTCTTTGAACGTTACTAATGTTTTCTTGTGGTTTTTATGGAACGTTTTCTTAATGTTCTAAAAACATGAGGAAACCTGCACAAAACCTTATGCTGAAGTACAGAAATTCCCACAGAAGATCGCTGTTTCTTAATGTTCTTTGAAGGTTTTGAGAACATGACTTTAACCAGTTAAATGTAACTAAATCAATCAGAAAACGAATGTAAGCCCAAAAAGTAATTATGTATCATGAGAAGGCCATAAACAATAACTAGTAGTTCTGCATATTCAAAGAAAGATTTAAATCTCACCTTTCTGGTTAAAATAGCTGTAAATTGCTGAGGTGTAGTCACTTTTGAGGACACAAGCTCAAGTACACAGTACAAATATGATAAAAATATTACATATTTTATGTGATGTATTTCCTATTCAACAAAACTGTATGAAGAAGGCTTAAAATGACTTATATGCTTTCTAAATACAGCATAATCAAGTTATAAAACTACTTACTATAAGATTCCACCTTCCTTGTAACTGTGAAATGCATATTTGTATGTTTAGTGTTAGAGAAAATGTGCATATTTTCTAAAGGTCTCTCTTGATGAAAACGTCTGCCCCCATCGCTGCGAATGTCTCACAGAGCTCTAGCTTAGCTTCCCAAACTTGTTAGGAACTCACCTTTCATTTCATATTAATCTTGTCCGCTGTAATCGATGAAAAGCATTCTTACATAGGTATTCCTCTTGTCCAGATGGGTTAGGGCAGTGTGCAGTGTGATTTTTTTGTCTGTGGACCTATTGGGGCGGTAAGCAAATTGGAATGGGTCTAGGGTGTCAGGTAGAGTGGAGGTGATATGATCCTTGACTAGTCTCTCAAAGCACTTCATGATGAAGGAAGTGAGTGCTACGGGGCGATAGTCGTTTAGCTCAGTTACCTTAGCTTTCTTGAGAACAGGAACAATGGTGGCCCTCTTGAAGCATGTGGGAACAGCAGACTGGGATAGGGATTGATTGAATATGTCCGTAAACACACTAGCCAGCTGGTCTGCGCATGCTCTGAGGACGCGGCTAGGGATGCTATCTGGGCCGGCAGCCTTGCGAGGTTTAACACGTTTAAATGTTTTACTCACGTTGGCTGCGGTGAAGGAGAGCCCACATGTTTTGGTAGCGGGCCGAGTCACTGGCACTGTATTGTCCTCAAAGCGAGGAAAGAAGGTGTTTAATTTGTCTGGGAGCAAGACGTCGATGTCTTAATAGCGATGAACCCGTCTATGGAGCCATACATGAACAATGTAAGGACAGACATAGAAAAATTATTACTGATGCGTAACCTACACTGTTTCATCAGACACATTGATACTATGTTGTAGTGTCTTAAATGCATTGACTCATGAACCTTAATAGTTGATTTACAGTGATAGTAGTAAATACAATCGGGTGGAATCAAGCACTATAAAAGATGAATAGCGTCCTCTTGTGGCATTGAACTGAACATTTACATTTAAGTCATTTAGCAGACGCTCTTATCCAGAGCGACTTACAAATTGGTGCATTCACCTTATGATATCCAGTGGAACAACCACTTTACAATAGTGCATCTAACTCTTTTAAGGGGGGGGGGGGTTAGAAGGATTACTTTATCCTATCCTAGGTATTCCTTAAAGAGGTGGGGTTTCAGGTGTCTCCGGAAGGTGGTGATTGACTCCGCTGACCTGGCGTCGTGAGGGAGTTTGTTCCACCATTGGGGTGCCAGAGCAGCGAACAGTTTTGACTGGGCTGAGCGGGAACTGTACTTCCTCATAGGTACGGAGGCGAGCAGGCCAGAGGCGATGAACGCAGTGCCCTTGTTTGGGTGTAGGGCCTGATCAGAGCCTGAAGGTACGGAGGTGCCGTTCCCCTCACAGCTCCGTAGCAAGCACCATGGTCTTGAGCGGATGCGAGCCACTGAAGCCAGTGGAGAGACGAGGAGCGCGGACGTGAGAGAACTTGGAAGGAACACCAGACGGCTGCGGCGTCTGGATATTGTAGGGTTAATGGCACAGCAGGAGCCCAGCCAACACGAGTTGCAGTAATCCAGACGAGATGACAGCCTGGATTAGGACCTGCGCCCGCTTCCTGTGTGAGGCAGGGTCGTACTCTGCGAATGTTGTAGAGCATGAACCTACAGGAACGGGTCACCGCCTTGATGTTAGTTGAGAACGACAGGGTGTTGTCCAGGATCACGCCAAGGTTCTTAGCAGTCTGGGAGGAGGACACAATGGAGTTGTCAACCGTGATGGCGAGATCATGGAACGGGCAGTCCTTCCCCGGGAGGAAGAGCAGCTCTGTCTGCCGAGGTTCAGCTTGAGGTGTGGATCCGTCATCCACACTGATATGTCTGCCAGACATGCAGAGATGCGATTCGCCACCTGGTTATCAGAAGGGGGAAAGGAGAAGATTAATTGTGTGTCGTCTGCATAGCAATGATAGGAGAGACCAGTGGAGGATATGACAGAGCCAAGTGACTTGGTGTATAGCGAGAATAGGAGAGGGCCTAGAACAGAGCCCTGGGGGCACCAGTGGTGAGAGCACGTGGTGCGGAGACAGATTCTCGCCACGCCACCTGGTAGGAGCGACCTGTCAGGTAGGACGCAACCAAGCGTGGGCCGCGCCGGAGATGCCCAACTCGGAGAGGGTGGAGAGGAGGATCTGATGGTTCACAGTATCAAAGGCAGCCGATAGGTCTAGAAGGATGAGAGCAGAGGAGAGAGAGTTAGCTTTAGCAGTGCGGAGCGCCTCCTGACACAGAGAAGAGCAGTCTCAGTTGAATGACTAGTCTTGAAACCTGACTGATTTGGATCAAGAAGGTCATTCTGAGAGAGATAGCAGGAGAGCTGCCAAGGACGGCACGTTCAAGAGTTTTGGAGAGAAAAGAAAAGAAGGGATACTGGTCTGTAGTTGTTGACATCGGAGGGATCGAGTGTAGGTTTTTTCAGAAGGGGTGCAACTCTCGCTCTCTGAAGCGGAAGGGACGTAGCCAGCGGTCAAGGATGAGTTGATGAGCGAGGTGAGGTAAGGGAGAAGGTCTCCGGAAATGGTCTGGAGAAGAGAGGAGGGGATAGGGTCAAGCGGGCAGGTTGTTGGGCGGCCGGCCGTCACAAGACGCGAGATTTCATCTGGAGAGAGAGGGAGGAAAGAGGTCAAAGCACAGGGTAGGGCAGTGTGAGCAGAAACCAGCGGTGTCGTTTGACTTAGCAAACGAGGATCGGATGCGTTGACCTTCTTTTCAAAATGGTTGACGAAGTCATCCGCAGAGAGGGAGGAGGGGGGGGAGGGGGAGGAGGATTCAGGAGGGAGGAGAAGGTGGCAAGAGCTTCCTAGGGTTAGAGGCAGATGCTTGGAATTTAGAGTGTAGAAAGTGGCTTTAGCAGCAGAGACAGAAGAGGAGAATGTAGAGAGGAGGGAGTGAAAGGATGCCAGGTCCGCAGGGATGCGAGTTTTCCTCCATTTCCGCTCGGCTGCCCGGAGCCCGGTTCTGTGAGCTCGCAATGAGTCGTCGAGCCACGGAGCAGGAGGGGAGGGACCGAGCCGGCCTGGAGGATAGGGGACATAGAGAGTCAAAGGATGCAGAAAGGGAGGAGAGAGGGTTGAGGAGGCAGAATCAGGAGATAGGTTGGAGAAGGTTTGAGCAGAGATGATAGGATGGAAGAGGAGAGAGTAGCGGGGGAGAGAGAGCGAGGTTGGGACGGCGCGGATACCATCCGAGTGGGGGCAGTGTGGGAAGTGTTGGATGAGAGCGAGAGGGAGAAGGATACAAGGTAGTGGTCGGAGACTTGGAGGGAGTTGCAATGAGATTAGTGGAAGAACAGCATCTTAGTAAAGATGAGGTCAAGCGTATTGTCCTGCCTTGTGAGTAGGGGGGAAGGTGAGAGGGTGAGTCAAAAGAGGAGGAGGAGTGGAAAGAAGGAGGCAGAGAGGAATGAGTCAAAGGTAGACGTGGGGAGGTTAAAGTCACCCAGAACTGTAGAGGTGAGCCATCCTCAGGAAAGGAACTTATCAAGGCGTCAAGCTCATTGATGAACTCTCCAAGGGAACCTGAGAGGCGATAAATGATAAGGATGTTAAGCTTGAAAGGCTGGTAACTGTGACAGCATGGAATTTCAAAGGAGGCGATAGACAGATGGGTCAGGGGAGAAAGAGAGAATGTTCCACTTGGGAGAGATGAGGATCCCAGTGCCACCACCCCGCTGACCAGAAGCTCTCGGGGTGTGCAGAGAACACGTGGGCAGACGAGGAGAGAGCAGTAGGAGTAGGCAGTGTTATCTGTGGTAATCCATGTTTCCGTCAGTGCCAAGAAGTCGAGGGACTGGGGGGAAGCATAGGCTGAGATGAACTCTGCCTTGTTGGCCGCAGATCGGCAGTTCCAGAGGCTGCCGGAGACCTGGAACTCCACGTGGGTCGTGCACGCTGGGACCACCAGGTTAGAGTGGCAGCGGCCACGCGGTGTGAAGCGTTTGTATGGTCTGTGCAGAGAGGAGAGAAGAGGGATAGACAGACACATAGTTGACAGGCTACAGAAGAGGCTACGCTAATGCAAAGGAGATTGGAATGACAAGTGGACTACACGTCTCGAATGTTCAGAAAGTTGAACAGCAGACACAATTTAAAAAAAAGTTTATATGGGCCACTAATCCCATGGCTTTCATTTTAAAAACTATTCGGCTAATGGCTAGGTCATGTCACCCGAGACAGAAGTCCAACTTCTGTCAGATAAGAGCAAATAATTATATATTTTTTATTACTGGGCAAATTCTGATTTCCCAACGGGCTCTATTCTATTTATGAGGTGATGTTTGGCAAACAGAATAGAGCCCAGGAGAGGTGAGTAATATGGCGTAATAAACACACATACATTTGTACCCAATTTCCCCTTTTCCTCCTTCCCCCTGCTGTTCCCTCTATTTCCTGCCCTGCACCTCGATTGCTGCAGGATGTATGTCTTTTCATAGACTCACAACCCTAAGCACAGTGTCTTTGCAAAACACACGCACGCACACAAATGGTCAGCAAAGGAGGATATCTTACTATTTATTGTATGATGTGTGTGTGACACAGAGAGACAGAGATAGAGAGCAAGGACTTAGATGCAGTATCCTATATCAATATTTAAATAAAGTTCAATGTTAAATAAAAAAAATTAAACATTCCCATAGGCACTCATCAGTGTGACCACAAGCACCTCCATTGGTTCCTGTTAGTCTACTGGTATTTGGGACTTGATGGGTAGTAGAAGACACTTTACTTTTCCCTGATTGAATTCTATTCCCACGGATTGAACCTTTGGACACATCCTCCCACAGCTATGTAAACCTTGGGTGACGATATTCCACAAAACAGTGAGTCACTTCCATGCCTCACCATTATGTGATTCCCTGAAGTATGAGATGGCGCTGAATGGGGAGGAAGCTCAGAGATAGCTTCTCCTGTCCCACAGCAAACGGAAGGTCTTCCTACAGCAGCGGGCAGCATTCTGATTACCTAGATCCAGGATTTCCTCAAACCCCCCTTTCAAGAAGGATAATAGCGGGACTGACCCAAATTAGCGAAGAGGAACTGAGTTTTAGACCCCACAGGCAGTGCTCTCTAGGACAAAGCATGTTGTGCTGCTCAGTGGTTGAGTATGACGACTGACTTGCCTGACAGCATTCCCGAAAAGGGAGGAATTGTAGCCAATTTCTTACACCCATACTAATTAGCTAAGTTTCTATCATGTACAGGAATGACAACAATCTCTCATTAATGTAGCCTAATTATTTATTTAACTAGGCAAGTCAGTTAAGAACAAATTCTTATTTACAATTACGGCCAAACCCGGACGACGCTGGGCCACCCTATGGGACTCCCAATCACGGCCAGATGTGATACAGCCTCGATTCGAACCAGGTTACTGTAGTGACGCCTCTTGCACTGAGAAACATTTAGTTATTGATTGTTTGATCATGTGTGCCCTTGATGTGGACCCTAGACCCGTCATTCTCCCTCTGTAAAACACTCCCTAATAAAATATCGCGTCACTTCCTTGCCAATCCCTTAGAAAAAGAAATATTAGAAAGGGACGAACGACGCTGGGAAAGAGCGAGAATAAGCCAGAAGAGAAGATAAAGAAGAAAAGACCGATGAAAAGAGGGATCGTGAGGCGGGAGGAAGAGAAACACGAGCGTAATCAAAGTAAGTTTTCCATACTTTTTCTGCTTTGGAAACACTCCCTTCAGAAACTTGATCGGCGGAGCGCAAGTTTTGTCCCCATTCCTCCCTCCCCGTCGACATCACTCATTATGGCCTTCCATAGACTACTACTGCTGGGCAATCTATATGATACGTTTTAGAGTTCAATTCGCAGACATTCGCTATTTGTTGAAATGGGGTGCCGAGCTATGGCTGGCAGTAAGTAGCCTGCCTTTATGAGGAGTTGTTGATTTTGCTTTGATTAGGCATATCACTTGCAAGGACAAGGGGACGCACATAGGGACAAATTAACTTTCAACCGCTTACTGTTTCATCCCCTGATGAAAGTTATTAGTAAACAAATGACAGTAATGTCAGACTGCTTTTTAAATGTAGGCTACCTCATTGTTTTTAAAAGCTCAGGAACACCGGTTTGAGCCCATTTTCAATATAGTTTTCAATTCAATGCAATAGTGAATCATTGTAATTGCTTTTAGTATTGCCCTAGATAGTGTTTGTCTATGGCTTTAAAGTCTCCTACCCCGAGGGAAGGAATCCAGGCAGAAGTATGTTCTTGTGTTGCATGAGTATGTTGCACTTGCAAGTCTCAGCATGGCCTTGGCATAAATATCAATGCCAAACTACTCGTTGGTTTCTCACACTCTTGCACAACAGTGATGTTTTCATGTAGGCCTGTCATGACAGGTCACTGTATATAAGACCATAGAAGTCTGCCCAGTACAGTGACACTAATCAAGGGAAATGGCCCCTCAGTGACAGCTTGGCTCTGGGCCCCTCATATTCACTTACTCTCTGTTATCTATGTTGACAGTCTAGAATGGACT
>NW_019944056.1:12154-53737 GCF_002910315.2 Salvelinus sp. IW2-2015 | reverse complement strand
GTCTGTGTCTTCTAAATAGGTTTATTGAGTTGATATTTGTCTCACTGACTGAACTTGGCTCATTTTCCGCATAAATAGATCACGTCAAAGTTAAGAACATCAAGGTAGGTCGTTAGTAGTTTCATTTAGTCTGCCATGTGTGTTTTCTATGGCATAGAAGATCATGTTTTCGCTTGATGTGTTTTCTTCACCCCACTGGGTTTTTCTTTTCTCCCCGGTCTCTGCCTCTGTCTATATTTCTGTCACTCTTTCATTTTTCCCATGCCTCTTCGCGACACCACTTTTCTCT
Source organism: Salvelinus sp. IW2-2015 (assembly GCF_002910315.2). NCBI lineage: Eukaryota > Metazoa > Chordata > Actinopteri > Salmoniformes > Salmonidae > Salvelinus > Salvelinus sp. IW2-2015. Next base: position 53,448 of record NW_019944056.1, on the reverse strand, counting down.
CCCTCTGTACCCCATTTTCTCTCTCTCTCTTCTTGCCTCCTTTCTCCATAATTCTTTCTCCCTCTCTCAGCTGTCATGCCACTCCACAAGTCGTCCCACAAGGCACCTCTTCCTTGGACCCCACCCATGATCTCAGCTCCGTAGGGGGACTTCCGCCACCACCATGCACATCGGGAGGGGCGGAGATCCTTTCGTGACACCTCCTTCCTGGCTACTGCGGCCCCAAGCCCTGACCTGGGTCTCCGGTGCCACGGCAAACAAACGACTCAATCCGCACCTTTTGATTCGAGACGCCACTTAACCACACTGATATGTTCACGGATGGCTTCGGAAGCCCACTGAACAGTGAGCTTCAGCATTCCGAGTCGGTGTCGTCCTTCACACTCGATATGGATTTCGACCTGGGCCCATCATCATGGGTGATTGGCTAGGGGTGCATGATGGACTGGGGCTGGACTCAGGGACTGGACATAGACTCGCCCTAATGAGGAAGATTCTCCAGTCCAAGCAAAAAGTCTTGTCATTGAAGTGGAGAATTAAAATGCGCGGCGGAGGATTCAGTCTGTCAGCATAAGGAACGAGCTGAATTGAGAAGAAAGCTTTTAGGATCGAGGAGATAGGTGGGAATGGAAGGATATTAGAGGGGAACTGGAGGGATCAAGGCCAAAGCCAGAGGCCGAAGGTGAGATATCAGCGACAAACGAGAGGAGATCATTGGCCAAGCGTCGGAGGAGGGAAGGTAGAGTTAGATGTTTGAGGAAGAGTATGTGAGTCCCACGAGGAAGATCGAAGAGAGGAAACAACGTCATCAGCGTGCAAATCGCGTGGATAAGGTACACCCCATTCAATCCCACAAGGCGGATTCACCTTCCAGTCCCGCCTCTCACATAAGCTCAGGAGTATGATGGCTGTCAACCCCAATTGGACCAGGAGGAGGGTTGACACTGTTCACCTCAGAACTGATTCGAGGAGGAGGAGGAGGGAGGAGGAGTGATGAGGAAGGGGGAGACAAATGGACGGGGCTCACATTTGAACGATGAGTTTGATGGATAAAATCGGGCCTAGTAAGAGGTGCTATGGGGCGTCTTTACGTCAATTCAATCAGAGGATAAATGGTTCCTCATTGTTGTGAACTATGTACAGTTACTTCCTCTTATGCATTGTTCTGCAAATTATCATTCAGAGGGAGGTTTAACCAAAGCAAGTATTTTCAGCCAATAACAACTGGATATTTTTGGAAGAGTCTCTGTTGGAAGTTTTTGGGACCAAATTGCTCCTTTGGATCCTCATCATAGACATTTGCAGTAGTAAACAGTTACTACAGGAAATCCGCTTTATTGAATCAATCTTATTTAAGCGCCAATTGATGGACAGAAAAAATGTGACCTTTGAAATAGCACCTAGTTATTCAGATTTTTGAATGCACCATTTTTAAACAGGACACTGTACTTCAATTGATTATGTCTCAATTCAAAATACACAAAGAATATCCTAGTATTGTTTTTAGCCAAGCAGTTTTTCAGTGAATTAAATAGGCCTAGTTTCAGCATTTTAATTCATTTCAAGAAACTGGAGCTTTCTGTTAATCAGTGCTCAGTAAAAGATAATGACAGTTTTTAAATGAAAATGATTAAGGCAAATGGAATGGTTTAACTAACATGTTTAGATTTTTACCAGGCTCAAAGGTGTTTCTTAAGAGAAAGTGCATAGGATACAGAAAGACTAGTTTCTTATGCTGAAGGTTGCCTTAAAAGGGAGTTGTATTGGTTCATATCCCTGCGTGCTTTAACTCACTATAGCCATTGTCTTCCTTCGTTATGTTGTATTTTCATATCATGGTATTGCTCAGAGCAAATTGGCTTTTGTTGTCCGTTCTTTGCATTGCATCTTAATGCTCTTTAGAAACAAACTATAAAAACTAAATGAACCAGCCTTTTTTTAGACGAATGTAGATTTCTTTGCCACCTGTTCTCCTCCTAATTCATGGAAAGTGTGTTTTTTCCTGAGTGATTTTATTGTAAATGGCCACTGGGTTGTTCTACGAAATGAGTCCTTTTTATTGTAGTGTAACTTTGGTTAAAAAAAATATATATATTTTAACATTCTATATGGATGAGCAAAACATTTTATCAACTTAATTTAAAACATTGTGTTCCCATCTCAGAGGTTAATAAAAATATATACTATAACTGCCAAATAAATAAGTGTTGACCGTAACAGGGTTAATGATTTCATTCTTAAATCAGCCATAAATCCCCTTTGTGACAGGGGGAATGGAAGCTTGTTGCTTGCAAACAGGAGGGGCAATTGAATGCAAGGTTTCAAAACTTTTATTTAATTAAACATTATTAGGCCTTGTAGCAATGAGTAGCAGGCGGTGACGAGTTAAAGGCTCGACCCACTCAGTTTTCACCACAAAACACCAGAAAAATGCCAAAAGAGTAGAACCAGCTCACCTGCGTTTACACTATGATTTGACTATTAGTTTATTTTTTTTGAAAAAAAATATAAAAGAATAGTTTCACGATATTAGACAAGTTCAAAGTTCACGTAACAGGGGTTGGACCTTAAAATTAGTGACTTTTTTAATAATAAAATAAAAATATGTTTACGATAATTGATTCACTAATCTCATGAAATAAAGAATTTTATCTCAGAAATGACTGGTCAAAGCAACGAATAACTAGGGTTTTACAATTTTGCGGGTGAAGTGGATTAAAATCTTTCTGAGAAGTCAGTGCACAGAGGGACATTATATCATATACAAAAAAATCGCGATTTTGATTTTCCAATGTGGTCTACTTCCATTTAATATAACAGGGTTTTTCAAATCCAATATTGGTGCAGCATTTGCTACTTAAAATATCAAAGGATGCAAAAGCCAACTCATTACACTGGAACAACGCCTACTCTGTTTATGGATACCCTCAGTTTTAAGAATTTCCTCTTATTAGGAGCTTTATATCTATTGGTGTTTTCATGAAATAAATCTATACATTCCTATTTTTTTTTAACTGTGACTGTGTCACTGTTCCACATATTTAATTCTCAAGTCAGAATTTTTTCTTTGACCTAAATTAACATTCCAATGTTAGGCCTATTTTTATTTTAATGCATTTAGCTTGTGTAGTCAAATTACCAAAAGTTTCTTAGTCATTGTTTAACGACCATGGACAATCTCTGAAATTGATGGTGCTTCATCTGGATGGTTTGAATTTCAGTTTAATGTTTAATGCTTCTTTTGGACCAACATTGTACAATGGGGTTGGGTTAAATGCGGAAGACACATTTCAGTTGAATGCATTCAGGTGTACAACTGACTAGGTTTCCCCCTTTCCCCTTACAAATAATGCTGTAAGGAGAAGAGGAGGGGTCCGGAAAGAAATGCCTCAGGACATGTTCTTTCTTGTGATGGATCCTCTTGGATATGCTGGTTACTTCAATAAACATATTTCCTTACAGCGTAATGTTTCAGCAAAGTGTTTCCTTGTGTCAGTGTACTCATTAACTTTATGTGGAAAGATGGTAGAAACATGAATGCGAGAATACACTCTACTATGTCTGTATTTGGACAGGGATGCCAACCTTTAAAATGTGGCTATATTCTCCAGCATTTTGGATATGAGATAATGTTTCATTGAGATGACAGGACAGAATGTCACCTTTTTATTTGAGGGTATTTTACTCTTTAGAAATGAAAGCACTTTATAGATCTAGTTCCTCCCCCCCATTTGAAGATGTCAAGCATTTGGACAAATGTCGCTTCTAGTCTGCCAAAGTAGTCAAAAGTTTAATATTTGGTCCCAAATTCCTAGCACATATTGACTACATCAAAATTGTGACTACAAACTCATTGGATGCATTTGCAGTTTGTTTTGCCCAATAGAAACTGAATGATGACTTGAGTAATTTTCTAAGTGAGTAGATACAATGTTTCTGAACACTTCTAAATCAATCCTGATAATACCATGATTAAGAAAAATCTTCATGAATAATGAGTGCGAAAGTTAGGCTCCAACAAAGCATGCAAACCTGTCACCATTACCAATAATGGGGGAGATGAGCATTTTTGGGGGGGTATGATCTTTATCCCTCTAACTTTCTCACTCATCATTCACAAATAATTTATGATGATCTATAATCATGGTAGCATTCTTATTCATGTAGGTGTTCACAAACACCTATTCTTACGATAAAGTGTTCTCAAATGACAGTACATTATTCACCATTCACTTCTATTGGACAAACATCATCGAAACACAACCAAAACAAGCTGTAAATAGACCCCTTTCTGTGTTTACAAATATTGCCGCATGAGGGCACTGTGCGCAAGCTGTGCAAGTTGGTGGCAGAACAAGGGGAGTTCTTATAGAACACCAGCAAAAAAAAAGCCTATTTACATGTAGTTTATGAGTGCCTTTCACACTACTTTTGGATTATGATTGGATTTTAAGGCTCGTATGAATGTTCTGCTTAATATAATGTTTGTGTCATCATCGCAAATCAACTGCATTATACTTCAACCAGTAAAATTGATATTTCGCTAGCTTTTGCTACAGCCTATATCAACCAGCGTTAGCATTCTAGCTAACAACTGCTGCATCCTAAATTTGTTATTTTGCAAAGATACCAACCCAAATATAATCTTAACGACTGTTCAAGCAAGAATCAAAACATAATTGTAAGCGTATGAGAAACCCCAAAAGTTATTTTGTTTAGAAGTAATAAAAACGTAGATCTAGGGTATGTTGACTGGGCAGATGGCAATGGCTTTCTTACTGCCGCCAAGAGTAGCGCGCATCTGTGCATGACGTCAGTGTGTCGTGTACTGGAAAAGGGTCTATGCATCCAAGAAGTTTGTAGTCACAAGCTTGATGTAGTTAGTGGTCATGTCAGAATACCCATACTTGTGTCCTAATAGGCAGTGGTCTAAAGTACTTAAGTAAAAATACTTGAAAGTACTAAAGTCGTTTTTTGGGGTATCTGTACTTTACTATTTATATTTTTGACAACTTTTACTGTATTACATTCCTAATGCAAATAATTAACTTTTTAATCCACACATTTTCCCTGACACCCAAAAGTACTCGTTACATTTTGAATGCTTGGCAGGACAAGAAAAATTATCCAATTCAAACACTTATCAAGAAAACATCCCTGGTCATCCTGGTACTACCTCTGATCTGGCAGACTCACTAAATGCAAATGCTTCGTTTGTAAATGATGTCTGTTGAGTGTTGGAGTGTGCCCTGGCTATCAGTAAATAAAAAAATAAAATGGTACCATCTGTTTTGCTTAATATAAGAAATTTGAAATGATTTATACTTTTACTTTTATTTTTGATTCTTAAGTACATTTTAGTAATTACATTTACTTTTGATACTTAAGTATATTTAAAACCAAATACTTTTAGACTTTTACTCAAGTAGTATTTTACTGGGTGACTCACTTTTACTTGAGTCATTTTCTATTATTAAGGTATCTTTACTTTTACTCAAGTATGACTATTGGGTACTTTTTCCACAACTACTAATAGAACGTTTGAGTATGCCAAAAAAATATACAATTTTATAGTATGTGACGTTTCAAAAATCGAGTATACTTTAAATGTGCAGATGTCATACTCATTTTGGCTTTGACAACAGCTGATAATCAATAGGGATGTGCTACTGAAATTTGTCAATAATGCGAAACCATGCAGTCCAGCATGACGCATTCTCAGTATGCGAAAATAGAACGTTTTATATTATGTGAATTTAATTAAATCGTGTATGGTTTAAATGCCAGGATGTTCTGCTAATTTTGGCTCTTCATATAGTAGAATTCGATGCACACTTTTCCACAATGCATTGGAAGAGGTGGGCTGCGAGTGATAAGCTCCTAGTTCTCTTTCAACAAAACTAGGCTATTATTAATTGTGAAGATGCCCAATAGCAAGCTTCTGCGGCAACCTGGTCTTAGAACATTTCATATTATTCTGTATGTAAATCCGGGACACTCCATTTAGTATATGTTACGTCTGGTATGGTTACATAAGACAGATGGTTACTTAAGTCAAAAACAAAAGGAGGGTGGTTGGTCGTGTGGATTGGTCGGCGTATAACGTGAACGTCTAGCAACTTTTCAACTACGTTGGAGCTTCATTGCAACTACTTAGCATGTTATCGAACCCTTCCGTTAACCCGAACGCCCAGCCTAGCTAATATTAGCCACCTAGCTAGAATTCGTAACATATCATACGTTTTGCAAATTCGTAAGTTATGAAATGGGTAATGGACATCCAAAAATTAATATATGCAATACGAAACGTAACATCGTTCTAAATGGAGTGTCTCTGCTTTAAATACAGAATACTACAAAATGCTCTGAGACCAGGTTGTTTGCGGTGGTGTTCAAATGCCGTTTTTGTTCTTACAATGATCACGAGTATCGCATCGTAGACTAGTCTTTTTTCTCCTTAAAAACTACGTGGATTTATGTTTTCTAATTGAAAAGTGTTTCTTGTTCTCTTGGCCTTCGTCAGAGCTTTTAAATACTAAACCATCTTTTGATTTGTGATGTGGTGGCACCAGGGACTTGGGATGTGTTATTGATGCCATATTAATCAGGCCTTTTGATTTGAACATATGGATTGTTTTAGTGTTGTAGGCGTGGCTATCTATTTAATGATTTAATTAATGGATCAAGCCTCAGCTCAACTTTAGTTTATTATGGTGCTGTCCAGCAGTTCTGAATTGCATGCACCCGACTGTCCACGTTTTATGTACAATAGCCCTTTGATTTGAACATTTTAAACGTTTGTGTGTACTACTAGGCTGTTTGATTTCATTATTATATGTTACAGCACTTTGTTGAAATGGAAACAAATTAGTTTGTCTTCAGTTCTTAAATAGGATAGATGAGCTATGTGGTGTAGGTCAAATGTGATAGTCTTCCTATAACCAGCCTGAGTAGGCCTATAACTCCATTCCTATTCCATTCAGAGTTTAGAGAAATTAATGGAATTGGAAATGAACTATTATCAGGCTGGTTACTGTAATGCATGTCTGTTGAATTTAGAAAATATCCACCCACTCTGCCCCGCCCCACCTACTCAGCCAATCAGGAGTCGCTACTGAGTTGCAGCTGTGGCATACTGCATACTTTTTACTAAATGGTACATGCTAAATAGAATGCAACGGTGAGTGAATAGTATGGAGTTTAAGTATGTAGTATGCTAGTATGGGTATTTGGACAAGAACACAGTGTGCATATACAGCTCTGGAAACAATTAAGTGACTACTGCAAAATTATCAGTGTCACTATTTATATGTATGTGTTTGGGTAAAATAAACATTTTTGTTTTATTCTATAATCTACTGACAACATTTCTCCCAAATAACAAATAAAAATAGTCATTTAGAGCATTTATTTGCAGAAAATGACAACTGGTCAAAATAACAAAACAGATGCAGTGTTGTCAGACCTCGAATAATGCAAGAAAATAAGTTCATATTCATTTTTAAACAACACAATACTAATGTTTTAACCTAGGAAGAGTTCAGAAATCAATATTTGGTGGAATAACCCTGATTTTCAATCACAGCTTTCATGCATCTTGGCAAGCTCTCCACCAGTCTTTCACATTGACTTTATGTCACTCCTGGCGCAAAAATTGAAGCAGCTTGGCTTTGTTTGATGGCTTGTGACCATCCATTTTCCTCTTGATTACATTCCAGAGGTTTTCAATGGGGTTCAGGTCTGGAGATTGGGCTGGCCATGACAGGGTCTTGATCTGGTGGTCCTCCATTTACACCTTGATTGACCTGGCTGTGTGGCATGGAGCATTGTCCTGCTGGAAAAACCAATCCTCAGAGTTGGGGAACATTGTCACTCATTCCTTCATGTCAACCAACAGGCATTTTGTTGGGTTGAGAAAAAATATACACCAAAACAGTAATTTGGTAAAGTGTTTTATTTTGAACATGTTGGTACACATGCTACTTGTGAAGGCCAGAAGGAATAACATACATGCACAGTACATGGTAAATGCATGCCAACAGAGCAGTGAGGGGACTGATAAGTAAAAAACACAGGCACACACACACTTAGACCCTCTCTCTCTCACACACACAGACACACAACTATACAGAGATGGTCCTGAACACATTGAAACCTGACAGAGCAGTAGAGACCATCACYCCRGRTATCTGCGGRTGCCAGTGGATTTCCTTGACCTCTGTCTGACCCTGGTGCAGRAACAGCAGCTGGGGGGGMAGGTCCTTCACCCCMTCCRCCCTCGCACCCACATCACATGACTCTACCGATAGGTCCCATTGGCTGACCACGTCGTCCGCTCCAGAGGCGGCGAACACGCTGGAGTCCACAGGGTTCCATTCTACTGATGTCACTGGCGCGCTGTGCTGCTTGAAGTTAGCCACCGGCCGGCCCGACTGAAAGCACAGGTAGATAATATTACGGTTTAGCATCGTCTATCCTCACTTCTGTTGTGAGCATTCTGGTTTAGAATAACTGCATAACCATGTCTAAGATCTGCCTTGTCAAACACATACTGACCCCAGACCAGTCCTATGGGTGACCTCCCAAGTTAAGGGTTCTAAAGCGCAATACGAGTCAGACCATGTACCCACAGTTGATTTGGTGCTCCTCCAGCACATCAGAGTAATATCAAATCTCTAAACCTCGAAGCTAAAAATAAAATAAAATAGAGGTCCAGTGTGCGTGCGAGAGCCAACTTTCCTCTACATTCCACCCACATCTTGAAATACCATCATACAGGATAGGACACTGTGGGTGTAGAGAAGGGGCGGGGGTGACAAGAGGACTTATCACACAACGCATCACCAGGGGCAAACTACCTGCCCTCCAGGACACTTACAGCACCCGATGTCACAGGAAGGCCAAAAAGATCATCAAGGACAACAACCACCCGAGCCACTGCCTGTTCACCTTGCTATCATCCAGAAGGCAAGGTCAGTACAGGTGCATCAAAGCAGGGACCGAGAGACTGAAAAACAGCTTCTATCTCATGGCCATCAGACTGTTAAACAGCCATCACTAACAATGAGTGGCAGCTGCCAACATACTGACTCAAATCTCTAGCCACTTTAATAATTACAAATTGGATGTAATAAATGTGTCACTAGTCACTTTACATAATGTTTACATACCCTACATTACTCATCTCATATGTATATACTGTACTCTATACCATCTACTGCATCTTGCCTATGCCGCTCAGCCATCGCTCATCCATATATTTATATGTACATATTCTTACTCATTCCTTTACACTTGTGTGTGCATAAGGTAGTTGTGAAATTGTTAGATATTACTGCACGGTCGGAACTAGAAGCAAAAGCATTTCGCTACACTTGCATTAACATCTGCTAACCATGTGTATGTGACCAATGACATTTGATTTGATTATTGTCTGATGCACAGAAAACACAGGTAGAGATTGATGGTAGTGTGTGACTGTTCAGCAGCAGTGGCGTGCAGTGAGGATTCATCTGTTAGAGTGTTGGGACCCAAACAAACCAACCCAGATGGTGCAATAATGATGCAAAGATGGCATTTACGGTATTTGCATTGCTTACATTCCCTTTTATGGGTTTAATATTTTCCAGAAAATCTTCAAAAATACCTTTGAGAAAGTTGCAACCATCCTGGTATTCCTGTTCAACCCAGAAATGCTATTTAAAGTTGCAGCTAATGTAGAAAAAAAAAGCGGTGTACATTTGCAAATACTGTGCCAAATCATATGTGAAGAATGCAACAAAGATGCAGAATCAGCTGGCCAAGTGCATAAAGTTCCCTTAGCGCTCACAACAAGCAACCGTTGACAAAAGTCCCTCTACTTCTATTCGAGGTGAAAATGATGAATCAGACACCTTATCGATAGCAACAGCTCATGGTCCTCCTGGAATCATTTGTTTTTTTTGACTCAATGGAGGAACGTATTCAGAGAAATGCTGATGAATGTCTTGATTGAGCTGTGTATGCAACTGGTTCCCCTCTGATGCTCACAGGCAATGTGTCTTGGAAGAGATTTCTGAATGTTCTTCGCCCAGCATACACCGCTCCAACCAGACATGCTTTATCTACTCATTTGCTGGATGCAGAGCTCAACAGAGTTCAAGTGAAGGTCAAGAAAACCATCGAGAAAGCAGACTGTATTGCAATCATCTCTGATGGGTGGTTGAATGTTCGTGGGCAAGGAATAATTAACTACATCATCTCCACCCTTCAGTCAGTATTCTAAAAGAGCACAGACACAAGGGACAATAGACACACCGGTCTCTACATTGCAGATGAGCTGAAGGCAGTCAATGACCTTGGACCACAGAAGGTATTTGCACTGGTGACAGACAATGCTGTGAACACGAAGGCTGCTTGGTCTAAAGTGGAGGAGTCCTAACCTCACATCACACCCATTGGTTGTGCTGCTCATGCATTGAATCTTCTCCTCAATGACATCATGGCACTGAAAACACCAGATACGCTCTACAAGAGAGCCAAGGAAATGGTTAGGTATGTTAAGGGTCAAGTTATAGCAGAAATCTACCTCACCAAGCAAAGTGATAAGAATAAGAGCACCACATTGAAGCTACCCAGCAACACCCGTTGGGGTGGTATTGTCATCATGTTTGACAGTCTCCTGGATGGGAATGAGTCTCTCCAAGAAATGGCCATATCACAGCCTGCCGATATGGACAGCGCCATCAAGAGGATCCTGCTGGATGATGTATTTTGGGAGAGGGTGGTAATAGCTTGAAACTCCTGAAACCTATAGCAGAAGCCATTGCACAGATTGAGGGAGATAATGCCACCCTGTCTGATGTTCAGACTCTGCTCGCAGATGTAAGAGAAGAAATCCATACTGCCCTGCCCCCTTCATTGTTGCTCCAAGCAGAGGAAACTGCAGTTCTGAAATGCATCAAAAAGCGTGAAGACTTCTGCCTGAAGCCCATACTCGCCTCAGCGTACATGTTGGACCCCAAGTGTGCTGGCAAGAGCATCCTGTCTGGTGCAGAGATCAACAAGGCCTATGGTGTCATCACTACCGTCTCTCGCCACCTTGGCCTGGATGAGGGCAAGGTTCTAGGCAATCTGGCGAAGTACACTTCCAAGCAAGGGCTTTGGGATGGAGATGCAATATGGCAGTCGTGCCAACATATCTCATCAGCCACCTGGTGGAAGGGACTTTGTGGATCTGAGGCTCTTTCCCCTGTTGCCTCCATCATGCTCCATATCCCACCAACATCAGCCGCCTCAGAGCGCAACTGGTCCTTGTTTGGGAACACACACACCAAAGCACGGAACAGGCTGACCAATACAAGGGTTGMAAAATTGGTGGCCATCCAGGCAAATCTGAGGCTTTTTGAGCCTGACAACGAGCYATCCTCAACAAGGTTGGAAAGTGACAGTGAAGATGAGGCCTCAGAGTCTGATGTTCAAGAGGTGAACATTGATGAGGTCCAGGGAAAAGACATGGAAGCCTGAGAGGAAGACAACCAAAGATTTTGTTTCTAGAATATCATTTTACAAATGTAAGATGTATGTTGAAAACATTTTTAGTTGCAATGGATCATTGGGGGTCATTCAATATTCCTTTTCTTTTGTTGTTCAGTGAACTCAATTAAAAGTTCAATTCATAACTAAATCATTTTTTACATTTCTATTGGAAGAATTTAATAATTAGCAATTATGTCTACTTATGATTAGGTAAAAGGTATATGTTTCTGTCTCCATATATGGAAAATACACTACTGTTCAAAAGTTTGGGGTCACTTAGAAATGTCCTTGTTCTTTAAAAGAAAAGCAATTTTTTTGTCCATTAAAATAACATTAAATTGATCAGAAATACAGTGTAAACATTGTTAATGTTGTAAATGACTATTGTAGCTGGAAATGTTGTAAATGACCATTGTAGCTGGAAATAGATGATTTTTAATGGAATATCTACATAGGTGTACTGAGGCCAATTGTCAGCTTCAGTGAAGAGGCGACTCGGGGATGCTGGCCTTGTAGGCGGAGTTCCTCTGTCCAGTGTCTGTTCTTTTGCCCATCTTAATCTTTTCTTTTTATTGGCCAGTCTGAGATATGGATTTTTATTTGCAACTCTGCCTAGAAGGCCAGCATCAACAAGGACATTTCTGTGACCCCAAACTTTGGAACGGTAGTGTATATCCCAATGCAAAAAACATCTACATTTAAATGGTATTAATATTAATTTCTGTTAATTCCGACAGTTTCCACCTCTGAATATTCCCTAAAAAATGTGCAACCCCAGTGGTGACTATTTAAACAGTCTGATGGCCTAGAGAAAGCAGCTATTTTACAGTCTCTCAGTCCCAGCTTTAATTCACCTGTACGGTCTCTGCCTTTAAATGCTAAATAACAAATGTTTTCAAGTGCAACTTTAGCAATGATGGTTTTGGGAAACAGCTCTGAGATTTAATGATGCTCCTACGAAGGTTCTAACGATGAACTTAGCCTTCAGTTTCCCAAAAAAACTTGCCCTGGATGGTACCGTAGGATCAGCTGACCCTCCCTAAATCACAACCTTAGCCTAATGTCTAGGGGCAAATTAACCCTACTGCAGTTCTTACCTGGAACTGCCTCAAGTCCCAAACTTTCAGAAGTCCGTCGTCCCCGCCGGACAGGAGGAATGGTTCAGTCCTGTTCCAACTGATGACGTTGACGTCTGAGGAGTGTGCCTCCTTGGCACAGAGCATGGAGTTGGGCGGGGCTCTGGTGTCCCAGACCCGGATGGACTGATCCACAGAGCAGGAGGCAAAAACCTTGGGGTAGGATGAAAGAGAGGGAGGAGGAAGAAAAGAGGGAGGAGGGAGAAAAAAGAGGACAATGAGGCAGAAAGTTGCAGTTTTAGCTATAATTCTGCAACTGACCTCATTTCATGTCTGCTTCTTCTGACATTAAAAAAGTTTCTTTACATCTATTGATATTGTCACTCAGCCTAACATCCCACTGCTTCTTCCATCATACCGTGGCTTCTGTGGGTGACCACTGCAGGTCCTCCACGGACTTGGTGTGAGAACTGAAAGGCCGTTGGTCGATCTGCCAGGAAGTCCCTCCCTCCCGTGGTTCCCACACGTGGATGTTCTTTTTGCAGTCGCCACTGACCAGCCGACCTTTTAGACAAAACATACTAATAAATAAGATTATTATTCTACTCATGTATTCACATTTATTTAGGGACAGTTTCCCAGAACCACATTAAGACTAGTCCTGTACAAAAAAATCAAATTTATCGTCAAGGTAATTAGATTGAGCCAGTCATTCTCATTAATTTGGGATGGAAGCCAACATAGTAGACGTCCCCTTATACATAGAACAGTATCTACACAGCGGATGGTGAGGAATATGCACTCTGCTTAAGACGTACCAAAACATCAGACGTGGCAATGGACCGACTCACCGGGTACTTTGGGCGACCAATCAATGGCAAAGCCCTCAGTCATGTGACCTGAGAAACTGAAGAGGGGCGTGGCTTCCTTCTGCTGTTTGACAAAGGTTGACATGGCAGCTGAACTGTGGACGGCTTCCATCTGGGATCGGAGGTCAAATATCTCCACCTGACCTTTCTCTGACCAGACAGCAGCCAATGACTGATCTCCACGATGGGTCACCTGGTGGGAAAACAGACAACGTTAATGTTGAGCCTTTCAAACCACTGCTGCCTCACATCACACACAGTCCAATCAGGGTGCATGTACAGAAGAACAAACTGAGGGTGCAAGAGATATTCAGATACTCTCAGACAATGAAAACAGTTAAACTCACTCGGACTCTGTTGATCCCTCCGTAGTGAGGCATCATGGCCAACTCCATCTGTGGCTTCTTATCTTCATCATCATCATCCTCTTCATCACTCTCTCCATCACTGCTCTCGTCCCCCTCCTTCACTTTCTCTGTAGTACCATGGAGGTTGTGCATGCGTATGAGAAGCAGTCTTAGAGGAAGGAGGAGAAAAGGTATGGTAGGATAAGTCAATGAGGCCTGGGCAATGAAGGACTACCAATAGCGGGGTGTGCAAAAAGTATATTCAATGTGAGTATTTGGGGATCCCTTCACATCAGCCTCACAATAGGAATGCAGTCTGAGGGTATGCTGAGTGTCATTGTTATGGATCGGTGGGTGTGACAGTTACCTGTTGCTGAGGGCAGCGTCAGCCTGTGTGCCTGCACAGAGCAGCATAGAGAGGGGATACTGTTCCCTGCCGTCTCCATTCGCATCTCTCAACACGTCGAAGCTCAGGCAAGGAGCACCTGGGGCGGGGGGTATATGGTGACAAAGCAAAACAATCAACAAGTGCCCATCTAGATCAATCTTTGGTGAATTACAAACTAATGCTATAACGTTAGCTAACAAGCTATCTAATACATTTGAAATAACAGTTCGTGACATTGCAAGTTCAAAACATTCAAATGAATTTGTTTGATGGGCAATAAAATAACTATATTAGCTAGTTAACTGTTGGACCAACCTGTCTGACACTCGTGGTACATGCGGTAAGCCGACCGGTCCATCTCGAGCTCCTCTCCGGGTTGGAGAGGCTGTTTTCCGGGGACATAAACTTGAGTTTCCTGTTCTCCATCCTTTCCCTCTTCTTCCATTTCGTCTTCGTCGCTGCCACCCCCTTCCATTTCTTCCATCTCTCCATCTTCGTTCGGAAGCGTGTCTTCTCCGGGCGCCGACATTTTGAGGGGCCAGGCTTTGCTTACTTCCGGTGGATTGATCACGTGGTTTGTCTCTAGTTCGCTCTGTCTCGCTCATTTACGATAATTCAGCTGATGTGCCCCCTCTATTCCTGACCTCTTTTGGCAGATAGTCTGGAATTTTGCCTGACCCTTGCTACTGCCAGTAAAGTCCACTAATTCTAAAAGCATCTAACCAAGGAAGGAATTACTGTAATCTTATGGATAAACAAAAAGTATTACAAAATGTAAAGTGAACAAGATTTGAAAATAGTTGATTGTGGCCACCCATTTAAGGCAGGTGGGGTTTTGAGCCCCACGTGTTTAGCTAAAATATTTGTTCCCCTGTTTCGCATGTTATTTTGGCATTAATACGTGTCACATATCAGTTTGCAAACAATGTAAAAAAAAATATTGGGTTAATAAAGCCGAATACAAACATGGTCTCTTTTTTGTTTTCTTGAGTAAGGCAGATCAGAAATGCAGGTGTTTCAGCATAGCTTAGTGCTTTGTGTGGTGGAGGGGCAGCCAGAAAAATACAGAGTGTAGGAGTTGGTAATCTTCTCTAGTTGTGCCATGATTTGCTCAGTGTTCTGTCACTCATGGGGACACTACATCACCACAAAATCTACAGGGAGAGCTAGAAAGTTCAAGCCCCTTGGGTGCTGCCATAAATTTACATTAAAAGTGCCCATCCAAGAAGGCTCAAGGTCATTGGCCACAGATAAAATGACGTCAAATCACGTTATATCTACCGTAGCGTTGATTGGACTGATCATACTTTAATAAAAATCAACATCATACTTTAAAAATCGTAGCTAGCAAGCAGTCATCATCATGAATTAAGTCGACATTCTACTGGCAAACCCTTTTCAATTCTTGTCATATGAAGAGAAATTATAGAAAAAACGTATCGGTGCTCATCAGCCATTGGACATAAACATTACAGAGAAAGTTGGAAATCGCAAATTCAACAATGAGTGGTTTGAAAGGAATCCGTGGCTAACTGCAAGTGTTGCAAAGCAATCACTAGCCTTCTATTCGGTGGAGAGGGTGCGTGGTCCAAGTCTGGGTTTAAGAATCTCTTTGCGTCAGTTCAAATCTGGTATCAGGACAAAATGTGATTCAGAGTTACCGAATATACTTTAAGTATTTTAATTAAACTCATGCGATAAATGGTAAATGCAATTTTCGTATATACGGGTTCGCTGTATCACCGCGCAGGGTAAAACAGGGAACTGTGGAATGTACTCAAATAGCAGTTCTTATACTATGACAGCTTTAGTTCCAACTCTTCCGTTGGCCTATCATAGTAGAGGCTGAGCGCGGTTTAAACTTTGCTCAGCCTATGCTGGCACTCGGACTTGTCCAAGTCCCATGGTGCTTTCCTCTGTCCGCATCTGGTTGTTGGGTAGATTAGATCCGTCTTGTGTCTCCGTCGATTCTACACTCAAACGGTTCCTAATATGGTATTGTCCAGTGCTCTACCCTCCCTGGTGGCTTAGAGATATGCACCCCTCCCCTCTCCAGATTGACCACAGCCTGTATAGCCTGTCCCTCTATGTTGATCAGTCTTTACACACCTACACATCTGTATTGTTTGTGTGTGTGTGTAACAAAACAATATTCATCTTCAAACAATATGGTAGCGGGCTATAGTGCATAAACATAAATCCTAACAACTTAAACGGATAAATATTCACACGCAACACAATAGGCCAGAAAAGGCTGAATACATTGTCCATGCTGTCAATCCAGAATGACTTCTGCTGCGTTCAAAACAACTGGAAACTCGGAACTGGGAAATCTCAGATCACAAGCACCGACTGGGAAAATACATTTTGAACGGTCATCAAACTCGGAATTCCAAGTCGGGAGCTCCGACCGGAAGATCACTGACGTCATGATTCAACCTTGTTTTTTTCTGAGTTCTCAGTTGTCTTGAAAGCACCATAAATCCAGAGAATGCCAGACAAAATTTGCCCACAAGAAGGACCCCCGTGCCACCTTCCTGTTCAAGTGAGCACAGCACAACATTGAGTCCAAAAATGTATTTTATGCTGCTGCATCAATGATGTAATATGCCAGGGAGATATGTATACTGTAGCTAAGAAAGTAATACTAAGTGTATGTTGTGTAGTAAGCTGTTAGTAGCCCATGTGCCTCACACTAATAACTTGGTCCCTTTCCCCCTCATAACTTAGCCTACTGTTCTGACTTGGTGGTGCACATGTAGCGTATAGCCTGTTTTAGACAGATGTAATCATTTAATATTTTAAGAGCTTTCATTGTCTGCTTATACAGTACGCCCCCTTTATTTATCTTATGGTTCTGACTTGGTGTACAGGGAGAATACTGTAAGAACGGCCCATGTTCTGAATTCTTTGGCTCTACATTTCAAAAGTGCTGAACAAATAGTTATATTCATTACATCCATTTTAGCTCGCTCATTAATCTCTTAATCGAAATTACGATTGCCTCTTATCCGCTTAATGTTCCCTTATGCCATAGTTTGTACATCTCAATTGTCAGTTTTTAAAAAGGCAGTAAATTAGGCTGAATTAACTGTATCGCTGCCAGACAAGGCACAGCTGATAAGGATTCACTCCATGTGCTGAAAGGAAGGCTCTGCTATTGGGACAGCTTTGTGTAGGCCCTAACAGTTTTTGTGGCACCGTTTGTTACCGTTATAGTGGAATTAATGTATTGTTAGTGTTGTCTTGTGTTGTGTAGTGGCTTTACTGGCATGCATCAAAAACATTTTTGGGGAGTTTTCCCCACCAAGATTTACATGCTAAAATCGCCACTGAGCCTACTGTCCAAACTCCAGCCACTTGCATTGCTGAGCCTGAGCATTATCATTGCAATTTCAGTCATGCAATATCAATACTATACCACATATCATCATGTTTACTTCTGGTGTAATGGTGATGGGTATTTACCATAGAGAATGATTGAGGCTTCTAGTGGCCAAAAGGTCGTATTAACATAGGCAGCGTCATAGAGCTCGCCAGCGTGTAGTCCTCAAAAACAGAAATGAGTTACCTCAGGTTCCTTGAGCCATTTCTATTGGGAAAATTAATGGGGAAAGGATAAGGCTTTGTAATAAATGCTGAAAATAAGGTTAACACAAGCTTTGAAGATCAGAGATCTTAAACTTTTTGTTCTATGAGATAATATCAGTCAGTTAACATGACCTTTATGAATTATGAATCCTTTCATGTGCTTTAAGTGCATTTTTGATTACATAAATGCTTAAAAATTCACAAAAAGTGCCGTTAGCTGATGAAGATTACCTCATAGAACAAAACGTATCAAATCTCCTAAGCCTGTATTTACCACAGACCTTATTTTTCGGAAATGTGTATTTTTGCTGTCTTATGTTATTTCCCAACACCCGGGGCTATGAAGCAGTTAATTAAAACAGAAAGAAAAACTGAAAACTCTCTCTGTCCTCTCTGTGGTTGTCCTCTCCTCATAATAGGACAGCAAACATTATCTATGTGCATATGTTTGTTTGACTCTCACTGTCTGTTTTGATGTTGTGCAACATCCTCTCTCTCTCTGTCTCTCTCACTCTCTCAACTGTGTCTCTCTCTCAACTGTGTCTCTCTCTCTCAACTGTGTCTGCAGAGGTTTATCATAGTTTCTCAGAAAGGCTGATGCTCATTCTACTGCCTCTACATTTACAAAAGGAAGTGAGACATGCCTTGGGGGTATTGCTGTCGGTCACCGAGCCTTGCTTTTTATAGTTTGTGTGCAAAGAAAGCGCCTGGCTGAGTTTAATGGGAGTTCTGTCTTAAGCAGGAAAAAAGGGGCTCCTTCTTTTTGTATCAAAGATTTTGCAAGTGTTCTGTCTAAAGTGTGTGTGTGCATGTCTGGGTGGGTCAGGGTGTGTGCATGCATGGGCATGAGCGATTTTTGTTTGTGTGAGAAGAAAGAGCCCTTATAATTGAGTTGTGAAGCTACATTCCATCCAAAGTGCATTCCCAACAGCTCCTTTTTTCAGCTCTGCAGCTGCAACTGTAGCTCTGGAGCTGCAACTGTTCAGTCAGTGTGTTACTCACAGGAATCAGCCAGGAAGCTGAGCAGAGAATGACACTGTCACACCCTGATCTGTTTCACCTGTCTTTGTGCTTATCCCGGTGCATTTATACATGTGTTCTCTGTTTGTCTGTTGCCAGTTCATCTTGTCTCGTCAAGCCTATCAGCGTTTTGTCAATGTTGCGGCTGCACTCTGGATGTGGGTTGACGCCAATCTACCACTGCTCTCACCTTGTCAGGGTCCATCTGAATATTCCCTGCAGTGATGACGTATCCTAGGAAGGAGATGGTGGAGCTATGGAACTCACATTTCCCCGCCTTCACGAAAAGCTGGTTCTCCAGGAGACGCTGGAGGACCTGTCGGACATGGAGGACGTGCTCTTGAGCTGACCGGGAATAAATGAGGATGTCGTCGAGGTAGACAAACAAAAATCGGTTTACAACATGTCTCGGAGCACATCACGGACCAGGGTCTGGAACACTGCGTGAGAGTTGGTCAGTCCAAATGGCATCACCAGGTACTTATAGTGCCCGCTAGCCATGTTAAAGGCAGTCTTCCACTCATCTCCTTCCCGTAGCTGAACCAGATGGTAGGCGTTCCGAAGGTCCAACTTGGAGAAGATGATCGCCCCCTGGAGATGCTCAAAATCTGAGGAGATGAGTGGTAGCAGGTAACGGTTTTTAACCATAATGTCATTGAGAGCCCGGTAGTCGATACTCAGACACAAGATCTTATCCTTCTTCTCCACAAAGAAGAACCCTGCGCCGGCGGTGGAGGAAGATGGACGCATAATCCCTGCAGTGAGAGAGTCCTCAATATACCCATCCATCGCCTTGGTCTCCGGACCCGAAAGGGAATAAAGTCTCTTGATGCGGTGGAAGAGATGTGGCTTGGGCAGTGTTGAAAACCTCCCGTAAGTCCTGGTACTCCGTGGGAACGGCAGAGAGATCCAAGGTTTTTCCCAAGCCAGCAGGGAGATGTCCCGGGGCAGGCTGCGCCGACTTCAAACAATATACATGGAAAAGCAGGCTCCAACCCATAATGGACCTTGTAGCCCAGTCAATAAGGGGATTGTGCCTCAGGAGACATGAAAACACCAAAACCATGGGTACATGAGGAGACTGCAGGAGCAGAAACTGCATGGATTTACTGTGGTTGCCTGACACTCGCAGGTGGATAGGAACCATACTGTGGTTTACTCTGCTAATAGAGCGCACATCCAGCGCTCTGACATCCATCAGAATGGAAACGGGTTGAGTGGAGATACCCAGCTCAGACACCAGGGTAGTGTCCATAAAGCTCTCGTCGGCTCCAGAGTCAATGAGCTCCTGGATGGATTTGGACTGGCCTCCCCAAAACATGGTAGCATAGAGGGGATTAGTAAGGGATTGGAAACTCCCCGTACGGCTCACCAGTGTACTCGTACCTACTGACGAGCCTGGTCTTTTAATGAGCAGGTAGATAAGAAATGTCCCGTAGCTCCACAATACAGATTATTGGTGTTTACGTAAGTGCTCAGCAGGAGACAATCTAGCCCTGCCTATTTGCATGGGCTCCGGAGGAGTCGGGTCGGCAATGCCCATGGCAAAACGGGCTCCAACCCAGGATAGAACCAGTAGCCCAGTCGGTCAGGGGGTTGTGCCTCTGTAGCCAGGAAAACCCCAAAACCACGGGTGCATGATGGGATTCAATGGGCAGAAACTGCATAAACTCACTGTGATTACCCGACACCCTCAGGTTAATGGGACACGTGGTGTGGGTGACTCTGCCAATAGAGCGCCCATTCAACGCTCTGACTTCCATGGGAATGGAGAGCGGTTGTGTGGGGACTCCCAGCTTCGACATCAGTGTAGCGTCCATAAAGCTCTCGTCGGCCCCAGAGCCTATGAGCACCCAGAGAGATTTGGACTGGTCACCCCACAACAGGGTAGCATGGAGAGGGGTACGAGCAATGGAAGATGGGAAACTCCCCGTATGGCTCACCAGCGTACTCGTACTAGTACCTCCTTGATGAGCCTGGTTCTTTAATTGGCAGATAGATAAAAAATGTCCCGTAGCTCCACAATACAGACAGCTCTGGGTGTTAAGTCTGCGTAAGCGCTCAGCAGGAGACAATCTAGCCCTGCCCAGTTGCATGGGCTCTGGAGGAGACGACTCGACAGCCCTCGGTGCCCTCCGAGAGAATTCGTCCGACATCGGATCCACTCGGAAATGTGGGTTTCGGGGATTTCCGGGATTCCTCGGAGGCGAGGTGGAAATCAAGGACGAGCGTCAGCGACAGGGAGCAGACTCCTTCTCCCTCGTACGTTCCTGTAACCACCCATCGATCCGGATGGTCAAGGCAATGAGGGAGTCGAGGTCCAGGGGCAACTCCCGGGCTAAGAGCATGTCTTTAATCACCTCCGACAACCCGTGAAGGAACTCGTCAGCGTTATCACGTACGCTATCCTCGAGTGATCTGAGGGAATTGAAGAGGGTTGCAGCTCAAAGATGAGAGAGCACTGGGAGAGAAATGGATCTCCGGGATCTCCAGCATAGCGCTCAGGAGGAGGTAAGTGGGGTTCTTGGGAAGCCAGGGTAGATTGGGGAGAAACGCCACTGGTAGTGGGGTAATTGACAGTCTGGGAGGTTACTGTAGTGGCGGGCTGCCTCACAGACAATCCACGGAATTGCTCCAGCAATGTGTTGAAGGCACAGTCCTGGCGTTCCGCCAAGGTCTCGAATCCTTCCATAAGACCTTGAAGTAACTCCTTGTGTCTTCCAATGGTGGCTCCCTGGGAGGAGATGGCGTTGCGGAGCTGATCAGAGTCTGCTGGGTCAGTCATGGCCAGTTTGTACTATCACGACTCAGGATATGACCCAGATGCAGACACGGGAGGCGGATAGTACAGTTCTCAGATGATTCATTAGAAACACGGTTTGTGTTCAGGTCAGAGTCAGGCAGATACAGGACGCCAGGCAGGCTCAGGGTCAAGGCAGGCAGAATGGTCAGAACCGGGAAAAACTAGGAAACAGAACTAGAGAAACAGGAAGGTGGGAAAGAATGCTGGTAAGATCCACGCCACACCTGGAGTGGGGTGGAGACAAGCACAAAGACAGGTGAAACAGATCAGGGTGTGACAATTACTCAGGGTGCATGCAGGTACAAAAGGATAGCCACCATGTTCAACTCACAAGCAGGAGAATCCAGAGTGGGAAAGGAACAAGTGTTTTCTGTATGTGTTTGTGAACAAAGCCCCAGGACCAGCTTGCTTAGGGGACTCTTCTCTAGCTTAATCTCTCTGTAGGTGAAGGCTTTGTTATGGAAGGTTTGGGAATCACTTCCTTTTAGATGGTTGTAGAATTTAACGGCTCTTTTCAGGATTTTGATCATTAGCGGGTAACGGCCTAATTCTGCTCTGCATGCATTATTTGGTGTTTTACGTTGTACATGGAGGATGTTTTTGCAGAATTCTGCATGCAAAGTCCCATTTTGTGAATTCTTAGTTGGTGAGCAGACCCCGACCTCACAACCATGAAGGGCAATTGGTTCTATAACTGATTCAAGTATTTTTAGCTTGATCATAAATGGGATGTCGAATTATATGTTCTTTTGATGGCGTAGAAGACCCTTCTTGCCTTGTCTCTCAGATCGTTCACAGCTTTGTGGAATTTACCTGTGGTGCTGATGTTTAGGCCGAGGTAGGTATAGTTTTTTGTTTGCTCTTGGGCAACAGTGTCTAGATGGAATATGTATTTGTGGTCCTGGCAACTGGACCTTTTTTTAAACACCATTATTTTTGTTTTACTGAAATTTACTGTCAAGGCCCAAGTCTTTCTTTTTTTTAACCCCCTTTCTCCCCAATTTCGTGGTATCCAATTGGTAGTTTGTAACGGTTGCTCTCCTCCTCTTCGTCTGAAGAGGAGAACCAGGGATCGGACCAATACGCATCGAGGTATTCTGACATAATGAATTTATTGACAAGACGAACACTGACACGATCTACACTTGAATGATACAAAATAACAAAACGACGTAGACTGACCTAAACATGAGAACTTACATAGACACGAAGAACGCACGAACAGGAACAGACTACATACACGAACGACAATCGAAACAGTCCCGTGTGGTGCGACATACACAGACACGGAAGACAACCACCCACAAAAAACAATGTGAAACAACCTACCTATATATGGTTCTCAATCAGAGGAAACGTCAAACACCTGCCTCTGATTGAGAACCATACAAGGTCAATTAACAATGACACTTAACATAGAACAAACAACACAGACTTCCCACCCAGCTCACGTCCTGACCCACTAAACACAACTATACACAAAGGAAAACAGGTCAGGAACGTGACATTAACCCCCCCCCCCAAGATGCGGACTCCGGACGCAAAACTAAACCTCAAGGGGAGGGTTGGGTGGGCATCGTGCCCGGTGGCGGCTCCGGCTCCGGACGCTGTCCCCACACCACCATAGTCACTCCCCGCTTCCGTATCCCCCTCCCAATGACCACCCTCCAAATAAACCCAACCTAAATTAGGGGCAATACCGGGATAAGGAGCAGCACCAGGGATAAGGGGCAGCACCGGGATAAGGGGCAGCACCGGGATAAGGGGCAGCACCGACTGAAGGACGGCTGGCCGGACAGAAGGACGGCAGCTCCGGACTGAGGGACGGGAGCTCCGGACTGAGGGACGGGAGCTCCGGACTGGCTGACGGCTCTGGCTGCTCATGGCTCGCTGACGGCTCTGGCTGCTCATGGCTCGCTGACGCTCTGGCTGCTCATGGCTCGCTACGGCTCTGGCTGCTCATGGCTCGCTGGCTCTGGCTGGTCCTGGCTGGACGCTCTGGCTGGTCTGGCTGGACGGCTCTGGCTGGTCCTGGCTGGACGGCTCTGGCTGATCCTGTCTGGCGGAAGGCTCTGGCTGATCCTGTCTGGCGGAAGGCTCTGGCTGATCCTGTCTGGCGAAGGTCTGGCTGATCCTGTCTGGCGAAGGCTCTGGCTGACCTGTCTGGCGGAAGGCTCTGGCTGATCCGTCTGGCGGACGGTCTAGCGGCTCCTGTCTGGCGGACGCTCTAGCGGTCCTGTCTGGCGGACGGCTCTAGCGGCTCCTGTCTGGCGGACGGCTCTAGCGGCTCCTGTCTGGCGGACGGCTCTGAAGGCTCGACAGACGGGCGGCTTTGAAGGCTCGGGACAGACGGGCGGCTTTGAAGGCTCGGGACAGACGGGCGGCTTGAAGGCTCGGGACAGACGGGCGGCTTTGAAGGCTCGGGACAGACGGGCAGCTCTGACGTGCTTGGTAGACGGGCAGCGCAGGCGGCGCTTGGCAGACGGACAGCTCAGATGGCGTTGGGCAGACGGGCAGTTCAGGCGCCGCTGGGCAGCACGCAGACTCTGGCCGGCTGAGGCGCACTGTAGGCCTGGTGCTGTGTACCGGAACTGGAGGTACCGGGCTAAGGACACGCACCATCAGGCTAATGCGGGAAACAGCAACAGGATGCACAGGAGGCTTGGTGCGTGGTGTAGGCACTGGTCGGTAATGGGCTGGAGACACGCACCACAGGGCTAGTGCGCTGGAGGAGGAACAGGGCTCTGGAGACGCACAGGAGGTTGGTGCGTGGTTGTAAGCACTGGTGTACTGGGCTGAGGCGGGAGGTGGCGCCGGAATACCGGACCGTGCAGGCGTACTGGCTCCCTTGAGCACTGAGCCTGCCCACCTTACCTGTTGTATTCTCCCCGTAGCCCGCCAGTGCGGGGAGGTGGAATAACCGCACTGGGCTATGTAGGCGAACCGGGGACACCATGCGTAAGGCTGGTGCCATGTATGCCGGCCGAGGAGACGCACTGAGGACCAGACGCGTTGAGCCGGCTTCATGGCACCTGCTCAATGCCCAATCTAGCCCGGCCGATACGAGGAGCTGGTATGTACCGCACCGGGCTATGCACACGTACAGGAGACACCATGGCTCTACTGCGTAAAACGGTGTCTGCCCGTACTCTCGCTTCTCCACGGTAAGTACAGGGAGTAGGCGCAGGTCTCCTACCTGACTTCGCCACACTCCCTTTTAGCCCCCCCCCCCCCAAAGAATTTTTGGCTTGAGTAACAGCTTCCAGCCTCGCTCCGTGCTGCCTCCTCATACCACCGCCTCTCGGCTTTCGCTGCCTCCAGCTCTTCACGAGGGCGCGATATTCTCCAGGTTTGAGCCCAAGGTCCCTTACCATCCAATTCGTCCTCCATGTTCAGAAATCCTGTGTAGGTGGGTCCTGTTGCTGTTTCACACGCGCTTGGTCCTTTTGAGGTGGGTGGTTCTGTAACGAACGTCTAATTCTCCTCTCGGATGAGGAAGAGGAGTAAGGTTCGGACCAAAATGCAGCGGTGAAGATAGACATAATGATTTATTAACGAAACCCAAAACACGAGAACACTAGGAATTACAAAAAACAATAAACGACGTAGACAGACCTGACTTGAGAACTTACATATAACGAAGAACGACGAACAGGAACAGACTACATACACGAACGACAACCGAAAAAGTCCCGTTGTGGTGAACATACACAGAACCACGGGAGACAACCACCCACAACAAACAATGTGAAACAACCTACCTATATATGGTTCTCAATCAGAGGAAACGTCAAACACCTGCCTCTGATTGAGAACCATACAAGGTCAATTAACAATGACACTTAACAAACAACACAGACTGCCCACCCAGCTCACGTCCTGATCCACTAAACACAACTATACAAAAGGAAAACAAGGTCAGGAACGTGACATAGTTACAGTCTTTTCCCATCGCTGCAACTCCCTTATGGACTCGGGAGAGGCGAAGGTCAAGAGCCGTGTGTCATCCGAAACACAACCCAGCTTCTTGACACAACGGCCGCTTAAACCAGAAGCCAGCCGCACCAATGTGTCGGAGGAAACACTGTACACCTGGCGACCGTGTCAGCGTGCATTGCGCCCGGCCCGCCACAGGAGTCGCTAGTGCGCAATGGGACAAGGACGTCCCTGCCGGCCAAACCTTCCCCTAACCCGGACGACGCTGGGCCAATTGTGCGCCGCCCCATGGGTCTCCCGGTCGCGGCCGGCTGCGACAGAGCTTGGACTCGAACCAGGATCTCTAGTGGCACAGCTTAGACCACTGCGCCACTCGGGAGGCCAGGGCCCAGGTCTGACAGGATCTGTGCAGAAGATCTAGGTGCTGCTGTAGGTCCTCCTTGGCTGGGTACAGAAGGGTACCAGATCATCAGCAAATAGTAGACATTTCACTTCAGTTTCTAGGTTGTCTGTTTGACATTTTTTTAGATTTGATAGGTAAGCTGAAAGGTCAAATATACTGTTTAGGCTTTCTACTGCCAAGTTTACACCTTCACCATTACTCTCTCTATTGTGTCTGCAGAGGTTTATCATAGTTTCTCAGAAAGGCTGATGCTTATTCTGCTGCCTCTACATTTACAAAAGAATGTGAGACATGCCTTGGGGGTATTGCTGTCGGTCTCTGAGCCTTGTTTTTTAAAGTTTGTGTGCATTAAAGAAAGCACCTGGCTGAGTTTAATGGAAGTTCTGTCTTAAACAGCAGGAAAAAAGGGGCCCCTTCTTTTTGTATCAAAGATTTTGCAAGTGTTCTGTCTAATGTGTGTGTGCATGTATTGGCATACATACATATAGCTGATGTGTGTAATTAATGTGAGTGATTTGGCTCAGTTGTAGGCCTACCCAGTAACTGCAGACATAAAAATTATATTGAACTACAACTTACTTATGACAGAAGTCTTCCTGTAGGAGACAAAGAAAAAGGATAGCTGTTGAGAATCAGACAGCAGTGCAGCAATTGCACAATACTCCCCACACTGGGGATGGTAACAGTCAGCACTAAGGGAAAACCACTGGGGATGGTAACAGTCAGCACAAAACTACATCAGAGAAACTCATAATGGCTGCATGGTTTTTATTTACAAGATGCAGTATGTACAAAAGTTCATAGGAAAAAAAAAAACATTCTTTGAAGACCAGCAAACAAAAAAATATTCACATTCCACTGCATTGTAAATATCATATGAATTTGATCAGAAATATTGGACAATCATTTATGTTCTGTAGCTTGCTCAATATAAAACACTTGTTAGTGTTTAGTTAGCTTGCGTAGAATATGGCTTTTTATACATATGGCTATGTTGTATAGGTACGTAATGGTTTCTTATGGCTATAATAGAACTCTGGTGTGCAGACAGTAAATTAAAAGGTTGTTATTCTATACATAATCTTGACTGTAGTTGTACATTCAGTGCAACAATTAAGTGTGCATGTCAGTCACTTGATTGACAAAGCTTACTGCATTAGAACAGCTAGAATGGACAGATTGAGAAGAAAAAGCCAACCAGTGCTCCAAACCATTTTGTGTGCGCCATTGAAGAGATCACTTCAGTAACTTTAGCAACCGCTCTACAGTAGCATCCAGGAGGCTCCAATGTAGGCCGTCATTGTAAATAAGAATTTGTTCTTAATTGACTTGCCTAGTTAAATAAAAGTTTTAAAAAACAAAGACCCAGAAAGAACTAATAGGAGCCCACCTTTGGATGTTGGGCTCCTATTGGTTGGTGGTGGTGTGTGTAACCTCATCCCTGTTTCCCCTTCATTCTCCCTGTGAACTGCTCGTGTGGTTAATAACCTCACTTTTTTACTTTCCAGAGCTGCCCTTTCTTCCTCCCCAGCAGGAGAGGCCAGAGCTGCCCTTTCTTCCTCCCCAGCAGGAGAGGCCAGAGCTGCCCTTTCTTCCTCCCCAGCAGGAGAGGCCAGAGTGGGGAAGGGACAAGTGTCCACCGGGGCCGAGCACCCCAGCTCCAGCCATTTGGAGAAAACAGATGAAGTGAAGTTGAGAATTTCTTCTGGAGAGGAGGAGACGGAGGAAGAACTGAAGGTCAGGATCCTCAAATCTCTGTGAGAGAGGGATGTGATAAGGGAGGAGAGGAAAGGGATAAGGAGGGAGGAGTTGTTATTAAACAAACATCAGTGCAAGCACTGTCATTGATTGATAGCCGTTTCTCTGGAGTTAATGTATATCACAGAGATTGTGTACATTATAAGTGACCTAAACAGAAAACTATGCACTGGTCATAGCATAGTCAAGCCACATGGTCAAGAAAAAAACAGGGATGCAACTGGTGAGCCCAAAAAGGTCACCCCTCCCCCCCCCTCCCTGAAACATGCAACAAAAGAAAATGCTCGGGCAAAGCAGGTTTTAACTAATTAAACAAATAATATAATCTACATGATCAGTCTGTGTGCAAAATAAAAAGTGGTTAAAGTAACCTAACTCACAGCAAAAAAATGTAAAGCAAGAAATCCATGTTATTTGTTGCTATGACTTATTGCAAATGACACTCGAGTCTTGAGAAAAAAACAATACACTAATATTGCAGTTAGCCATGACAGCCTTTATAATAGAATGCTTGTGACCACACACATCTAAATATTGCACTTGGGAAAAATACATATTTAGTACAAATAAAGAAAGAAACAAACAGGCATTATATTTTTGCTCTATTATAGCGGCCACTATAGTAGATATCAGTCAAGTGCACAAGGCTACATTTGTGCAAAAATAACGTCCACTGAGTAAAAAATTAAATAATACCCCCTCACTCACACACGTGTTACTGTTAAATTCAACAACAACAAAAGCAATATATTTTGACTACACTGCACATTATTACATTGTACACTTTCTGCCTGTGGACATCTGTTTCTTCAATGTGCCAGCAGAGCATGATGCCTTTTTTTTGGCAAATTGATCTCTTTCAGGCAGAGTACACCTGGCATACCCTTTTTTATCCACTGGCGCTGTATTGAAAAAGTGAGAAAGAGGGAAAGTGTGTGGTGTTCCTTCACCGCTATAGTGACATCCAGCTAAATCAGGCCCAGCTCCACTTAACTGCTTTAACTTACCAGTTAATACTATAGCGAATTGGTTAGGTTACAAACGTTAGCTCATCTGATGTTGTAGCTGTCTGACTTCATTAGCCAGTTAATTTTCACACCATAAACTCAATTATTTGATCAGTTAAGTTGGCTAATGTTACTCAACATTTCCCTGGCTAGCTAACGGGTAATTCGATCCAGCTAACGTTAGCAAGATACTTAAAATATTTGTTTCACCACACTTCCTCCCTCACTCAAACTTTCCAAATACCAGTTGTTTTTCGGTTCCAGCTCATGAAGTACACTTCATCACCTTCTCACCCCCGTCTCCGTGGTCAGGCTTCTCACCTACCTCTCGTTATCGTTCAGGGGACGCGCTGCTGTAAATTAACTTGCAACCTGCCTTCCACTCTCTTTCCAGAGCGCGCGCTGTTGTTGTATTTTTCTCTCTACCGTCGCGTGCTGCATTCTGTTGTTATGTGAACGATTGGCTGAGCCCTTGTATACAGTGCAGCCAGTATTGCTCCAAACACGCATCACTCGTTCGCATACAGCCAGCAGTCATCCAAAGCCCCCCCCACCTTTTCTCATCGGATCTAGACGAATCACGTAGGTCACCTATTTTGGATTCAAAACGGCGAATTTCGCCGAAAGGTGACTAGTTTGCATCCCTGGAAAAAACGTTATTCTCCCCTGTTTTAGCCATTTTCTGTCATTTTTTTACTACAACAAGGCATCTTTATAGTGTTTTGTTGCATTTGCCAGGGCATATTGTTTTATTTTTACATAACTTAGTCCAAAATGTTTAAGGCTGCTGCGTCTCTTTTGAGTACATGCTGCTACTTGTTCAACCCCTCTGGCAACCTACAGTACACTCTCTCTTTCCAAAACAGTTCATATAGACTACTAGAGTCATAGCCTCGGGAAGTAGTTTGGGGAAGAAAGTTTTTCTGGCAATACAGACGGCTATATTGTTTCGCTAATACAGGACCAATGCAATTGCTGCACCCTCAGCCCCCATACCTCCCGCGGTTATAACTGGAGTATGTCCACGACATGGTATACCTACCCCTTTTGTCATACCCCTGTCATCCAGGGCTTGTATAAGGTTGGAGATGAATTCGAAGCTATGGTGCTCTGGCCACAGCTGGCTGCGGAGCTGGAGCCAGGAGTCAGAGAGAACAGTCGCAGCTCGGAACACACAACACTGGAGGGACAGCCGAGGCAGAAGTAGGATTTTAGACACAGAGGTTACGCTGATGATTTGAATAGACGGCGTACTGGAGTACTGGAACCAGTAGAGGCTGCTGAGGGGAGGACGGCTCATAATAATGTTTGGAAGGGAGCGAATTGAATGGCGCCAAACACATGGAAAACCAGTGTTTGATACTGTATATTTGATACCATTCCACAAACTCTGCTCCACCCATTACCATGAGCCGGTCCTCCCGCATTGCTCAACAGAGAGTCAGAATGAAGGATTTAATGATAGACAGCAGCTACACTAAGTGTGACATGTTTGTATAAAACACGAGAATAAATCATTTACTAAAATGGTGTCATTTAATCAATAGATGGTGCCTCACCGGATCAGTGTTGCACAGCAGGTTGACATTGTAGTGGTGGGAAATCCAATAGTCTTTAGGGAACACCTTACGCTTGGAGGAAAAAACTGGTTCAGGAATTACAGTATACACAAGAGCATCTATGCCAATAGACAAAACATCAAATTGATAAAACATGTAACCACTAGGAAGTGAAAGCATATTTGTTTAAACCACTGTCATTACTCAGGGTGCATGCAGGTACAAAAGGATAGCCACAACGTTCAACTCACAAATCCAGAGTGGTCTGAGTTAATGGTGGTTTGAAGATTATCGACAACCCCCCTCAAAAAGTAATCACATCCGCTACCTTGGAGTGTCAATATTGATAGCAACAGTAAAACTGTGAGAGATCGAAGTAAAGAGAGAGAGAGAGAGAGAGAGATGCAGCAGGTTAATGGATGGAAAATGTATGTGTCCTGCCCATGTGGTTCCAGCCACATGCTTAATGAGAAACATCATGACTTCATATTAACTTATTGCTTTAATTAATAGTTTGAGCAAATTAACTACAAACCCAAATTACAGAACCACTATAGGAATTACAGTACAATGGTAATGTGGTCAAATTAATTAAACAAATACAAATCCACTAATCTGGTCAAATTAATTAAACAAATACAAATCCACGAATCAATCAATTCACTTTTGCATACTCTGAATTTATGTCATCACTGAATTCCTCTTACCTGATCGTGACATCCTTTTATCTTCATGAGAAAGGCCACTTCTCCATTTCTGTGGTTGAAACCATGCAATTCGCAGCTCAAATAAGTCCTCTGATCTGACTAGGCAAAGTTTCCTCAGCGGTTCCGTCAAGTGTGTGACAGAGTGAGAGAAAGAGAGAGAGAGAGAGAGAGAGAGAGAGAGAGCTCTGAGCTCTGAGTCTTTTCTTTTTCCTCTACTGTTGAGATTCCAGCTTAGTTGACCTCTTTTTTAGAATTCCTCCTTTTGTCTCCCTGGTACTTTCCAAATCTCCACACCCCCTTCTCTCACTCAATCTGCACTGCGATCTCACTTTGGATTTTCCCACCTCCCAGTTTGTCAAGCTGCAGCCTCTCTCTCTCTCTCTCTCTCTCCTTTCCCTTTCTGTTTCCCTGTTGACCCAGTATATTACAGACCTCACTCTCTTCTCACCCTTTAAATGGCTAATGGACAGAGTGAGAGAAACAGACCCGCTATCAATTCAATTCAATTCAATCCCGCTATCTCTCTCTCGCCCTCTGGGCAGTCTGTCTGTGTGAGCTCAGACAGAGGCTAGCCTGAAAGGGAAAGTGCTTGATATCTGCTCCCTGTAAATCTCTCAGCCCCTCCCACCACCAGTCATTTCACCTCCCTATTGACTGACCAAGCCCCCTCTCCCACGCAATTAAATTAAATTAAATTCAAGGGGCTTTATTGGCATGGGAAACATATGTTTACATTGCCAAAGCAAGTGAAATAGATAAACAAAAGTAAAATAAACAATACAAAATAAACAGTAAATATTACACTCACAAAAGTTCCTCTCTCTCACTGTCTCTCTCCCTCTCTCTCTGCCACCCCCACCCCCAATCCAAATGAGTCCTCAAAAGGCTTAAGTCATGCCATATGTTTTCAATCCCCCCATGTGTGCCTGAGCGTGTGCCTGCCTCCTTGTCTCCAGTGAGCCAGTTAGTAATACTCACCCCGTTGAGTCACCAGAGGATCTCATAAATCAAGAATTATCTTGTATTTTTGGGTCGCTAAAAGGATTGCAACACTGACTGACATAMGCTGCAAGTCATTCAAGTGTGCAAAGCCAATAATCATCATGACAGTGAAGCTGATGTTGCTTCTCAAAACAAAATAATAAATTAATAACAAAAAAATGGCCGTTGATTTGAAATGGAAAAGTTTAATATCCCACAGTTTGGAGGCTTAGATACTTTCTCACATTTTGATAGCACTTTAATTTGTGGTACACTAGTTTATTATTTAAAGTGCTACACAGATATTTTAGTTATGACAAACTAGTATTGGGAAAGTGAGTGGGGATCAGAAGTAGATCAATTAGTACATTGTCATGTTCAGGTTTTACGTAGCAATTGTTGTAGTACTACTTCTTGTGTCACTTCAATTTTGAACATGGGCCAAGAGAAACAGTGAATGTTCCAGAGATCCAAAGGGAAAAGGAAGACAGAGTTCTGCAGTCCAACAGACCAACATTCTTCACCCTCAGTCTCAACTCTTTTCACCTTGGTCCTCTGCATAGGGCTGTAGGATGATCCATGATCTCAGGTCAGTTTAGCATATTCTTAATTTATGGTTCAGGTTAGGATGTGGTAATGATAAGATGGTTCTAGATCTGTGTCTAAGAGCTTCTACCCAGAGTGTATATACAGTGCACTCTGTAATTATTGGATCAGTGAAGCATGTTTTCTTTTGGCTCTATACTCCAACACTTTGGTTTTGAAATTATACAATGACTATGAGGTTAAAGCGCAGACTGTCAGCTTTAACTTGTGGGTATTTTCCTCCATATCGGGTGAACTGTTTAGAAATTACAGCACTATATAGTCCCCCCATTTTAGGGGACCAAAAGTATTGGGACAAATTCCCTTATATGTGTATTAAAGTAGTCAAAAGTTTAGTATTTGGTCCCATATTCTTTGCATTCAATGATTACATTAAGCTTGTGACTTAACAATCTTGTTGGATGCATTTGTGGTTTGTTTTGGTTGTGTTTCAGATTATTTTGTGCCCAATAGAAACTAATTGCAAATAATAATAATGTTTTGTCTCATTGAGTCACTTCCATTGTAAATAAGAATATAATATGTTTCTAAACACTTCTACATTAATGTGGATGCTACCATGATTATGGATAATCCTGAATGAATTGTAAATAATGATGATTGAGGAAGTTAGATGCACAAATATCATACACCCCAAAAATGCTAACCTCCATGTTATTGTAATGGTGAGAGGTTAGCATCTCTTGGGGGTATGATATTTCTGCATCTGTAACTTTGTTTTATTGTCTAATCTACTATATTATAAGACCTAACGTTCCACCAGCGGGCTGGCCTACAGTTTACAATATCAAATCAAACATTGACTGGGTCATGTGTAACCAACTGTATTTCTTTGTTCTGTGTTGAAAACACACTTTAAGTAGGTATGATTCACTGGTACATTCTATTTATATATATTTTTTTTAAAAGCTCAAATTTCACCCACTCTTTTTAAGAACTATAATAAAAAATGTTTAACCTTTATTTAACTAGGTAAGTCAGTTAAGAACAAATTCTTATTTACAATGACCGCCTACCCCGGCCAAACCAGGACGACGCTGGGCCAATTGTGCGCCGCCCTATGGGAATCCCAATCATGGCCGGATGTGATACAGCCTGGATTCGAACCAGGGACTGTAGTGAAGCCTCTTGCACTGAGATACAGTGCAAGAGTAGAAGTATAACTACACACCAAAATGTATGTTATAATACTCCCTAATTTGATCAAGCATTATATACATACACAGTAAAAAAAAACAGGGCATGAACTTGAACAAAGCCTCGTGCTACTGGATTTTACAAGTCTGCAGACTTCAGCAAAAGCCTTCTGAAAGGGATCAAATAACTGCGAAAACACAAAAAGCTTTGCAGTTATTTACTTTTAATAATGAGTTACTAGCTTGTTAGTGAAGAAGCCCCCTGCTGATGTGGTAGTATACAACACAATGATATGTTGAGGGACTGAGATCTCATTATGCAAGGGTTTTTATGTTGCGTGTCACCGAAGACCTAGAACTGTTGTTTTACACCACTTGAGGTCTCTTGGCTGACAGCCACTCATTGTAAAAAAAAGCATGTGAGAGGGAACTGGCAAAGGACACAAGTTTTTTTCCCCTCCACTCTTTTTCTTCCTTTGATTTAATGATTCTCCACAAGATGGTGCCATTTGGGAAAAAGGATGAATGCCACACCAATATTTCAGTTTCAGCTCAAGCAGTTATTTTATTTGAATATCTCTGTACAATGAGTTAACAAACTATTGAAACTTTTATAATAAGTCAGACATAAAATTGTGGACAGTGTTTCTATAATAATTCCCTTTTGATTACTAAAAAAAAGATACAAATTACTTATTACGTTTTACGTAATGTATCTGAATTAATTATTAATTTAAAACCGACCCATGGAGTGGCTTTTTGTTCTTTATGGTGAAGGATGGGTTTTAATCAAGTCAGCACCTGGACACAAACATATCCTTCAGTCAGTCTATCTGTCATTACTCACTCATTCACACTCGTTTTCTTTCCCTTTCTCTCTGTCTGTCCAAATACAGTAGTAGATGCATGCAGAGGGTGCTGGGAGGAGCTAATCGACGGGCTCATTGTAATGGCTGGAAAGGTATAAATGGAACGGTGTCAAACACATCAAACATATGGAAATCACGTTTGACTCCGTTCCATTTAATCGATTCCAGCCGTTACAATGAGCCCACCCTCCTATACCTCCTCCCACCAGTCTCCTATACTGAGATACAGTATATTTCACTCCAGCTGTATGGTCTCTCCCGCTACCTCTCATCTTCTCCTCCACTGCTCTCTCACTGGCTAAGGGGCCTCTCCCCTCCTCTGACAGCGGTCATCAGATGGCTCTTGTAGGTCTTGCTGAGTCCCGTCATCCAGAACTTGAGCAGCYTGACGTTGTCCTCCTCCCCAGRCCCCGTGGCACCCAGCAGGGCCAACACCTTCTGGGTGTCCTCCCTCCCACGCCCATCTACCTTGGAGAACTTAAACAGCACCTTCACTTTACTAAGGAATTGAAGGGATAGAGAGAGGGGGTTAAGGGGAGGATGGGTATGGATAGAAGTGGGAGGGAGAGGAGTTATTGGAATTTCCCAATGATTCTGGTCTACATTAAGCATTCCACATCATCCTGTACTGCACAGCCAATGTAACCAGGCTGGGGCTTTGGGGGGTTTCATAGGGGGACTTGTTTGACTCTTTAATGCCACTATCTACAGTTGCATACCTACATACCTCTGTTTAGAAAAAGCCAAAGAAATGAAACGTCAAAGTTTAAGGAAATTCCCTGCTAATCAGAGGGGTTGTTGTTACTCACTTCATCCACTCCTCCTTCAGACACAGCAGACAGTGAGAGACCACGTCCACTGACAGGTTCTCATTGGACAACGCCACCTCGATCTTATTCAACAACGTGGGACCTGAGAGAGGGGTGGGGGGAAGAGAGAGAGGAATAAAGAGCAAGGGAGGGGGGGTAATAGGGGTGAAGAGAGACAGGGGTGAAGAGAGACAGGGAGAGAGCACGAGAGATGCAGGTCAATAAATTGAAACTGGAAAGTTAATGGAGGGAAATTTCACACGACTAATTGCATCTCTTTGACCTTTGCCATGATTGTTAACTAGAGATGCCTTGAAGAAGACATGTATAATGTATACCTTCATGTTGATGATGTATACAGTATATTGTCCAGATGGGGTATATCCTCACCTTTATCTGTAGGCTGTGAGTTGGTACTRCTGATGTTGAACTGGTAGAGTGAGAGGATGTCTTCACCACAAGCAGCAGAGTACAGAGAGCCCCTCTCCACACTGACCACATCCACCAACACTGAGAACTCTGGGAAGGGACACAGCAAGATGGACATATTTTATGGGTATTTTAGGATTCGAAACCTTATGAAAATCTTTTATTTGTTAATTGTTCTGTTCGCACTTATAACTGATATCATTATCATACAGTATTTTATTATTAGCATATGTAATAGTGATTATAAGCAGACCTCGAAATAAAGCAGTAACCACAGTGATGTATTCTGGGTTTGTGTACCTGAGGAGCTGACGTGTGTGGGGATGGGCACGTCAGGGCTGAGGCCCAGGAAGTTACATCGGTATGCTTCCTCATACTGGGCGCTGTACGTCACAGAGCGGACACAGCCCACCGGGAGCAAGGCCTGATGGGATATATACCAAACCATGTGATTAGCGATGAATGTTAGGAGGAATATTCTTTATTAAAGGGGGATACGATGAGTAAACTTTTGATTGGCTGACCTTCAGCATGGTGAATGCTGAATGGATGAGCCCTGGGTCAGCCCCTCTCAATATGACCTGATTTCCCATGAGCACGTGCCATGCTAGCTGGCGGAAATCAGTGGTCCCGAGCACCTGCGTACCAATCAGATAACAGATATCATCACAAGGAAACAGACAAGAAATGCATTCACAAAATAAGAGGATATTGGTTTCCCTCTTTAACCAATTGGCTCACAAAGTTGTTGTTTTTGAAACCAAGTGGTTAACAGAATTAAGTATGGCGTATGATGTGCTAGAAATGAAAGTGTTCATGATGTGGTAGGGAGAAAGGCACACCAATGTTTACCTGTCTTAAATGTCTCAAGGACCTGAACTTTGGACCAGGATACCCCTCTGCTTTCCCCTCGTCAAACAAGAAGTCTCTGTACAGCTCGCTCTCCGATTGGTGGCACTGGGGTCTAGACCCACCCCCTTCTGCTCCTTCCCAGCAACTCATTTCCTCCTCTTGCTCTGAGAAGACAACAGGACATTGTTAAAAAGACATACAAAACACCCAATATCGGGACTAATTCCAAGATATATACTGTATATATACTGTTATTTTATTTTAATTGATTTAGCCAGGATAGTAAACAAAGTAACAATTGCAACTATTTTCCTGATTGGAAGTATTCAAGTTTCATAGCGACTTGCAATATCAGAGCTGAACAGGGGGGAGCAATGGAAACATTTTTGTCCCAAAAATGGTAATCAGAATGGAATTTGTGTGATATGGTTGAGTGAGTCACATCGTAGCTCTGTCCTCATGGTCTAACCGTGTTAATCACACGTTTACTGTAGATACGGACTCCTGTTCCACTCTGACACACTGGGCAAGCACATGACTTCTCATGATAATGCTGTCAGGAATGCTTTACCCAGATATCAGATTACACCCTTTTTATTTACTTCTTTTAACTTGAGCCATATGGGGTAATATGTCTCTCTGACTAGTGTTAAACTGGTCTCACGGTGTCTCCCACCTCTAGAGTTATCCTGTCTGTCTGCCTGTCTGTCTCTCTATGAACACCAGCACATACCTGTCTGTCTCTATGAGCACCTGTGCGCACCTGTCTGTCTCTCTATGAGCACCCGTGTGTACCTGTCTATCTCTCTATGAGCACTAGTGCGTACCTGTCTGTCTCTCTATGAGCAGTAGAGTGTACCTGTCTATCTCTCTATGAGCACCAGTGTGTACCTGTCTGTCTCTCAATAAGCACCTGTGTGTACCTGTCTGTCTCTCTATGAGCACCTGTGTGTACCTGTGTCTCTCTATGAGCACCCGTGCGTACCTGTCTGTCTCCCTATAAGCACCTGTGTGTACCTGTCTATCTCTCTATGAGCACCCGTGCGTACCTGTCTGTCTCCCTATAAGCACCTGTGTGTACCTGTCTATCTCTCTATGAGCACCCGTGCATACCCGTCTGTCTCTCTATAAGCACCCGTGCGTACCTGTCTGTCTCTCTATGAGCACTA
Organism: Salvelinus sp. IW2-2015; assembly: GCF_002910315.2. Classification (NCBI taxonomy): domain Eukaryota; kingdom Metazoa; phylum Chordata; class Actinopteri; order Salmoniformes; family Salmonidae; genus Salvelinus; species Salvelinus sp. IW2-2015. The sequence goes on along the minus strand of NW_019944056.1, from coordinate 15,616 downwards.
GTGCGTACCTGTCTATCTCTCTATGAGCACCAGTGTGTACATGTCTGTCTCTCTATGAGCACCTGTGCGCACATGTCTGTCTCTCTATGAGCACCTGTGTGTACCTGTCTGTCTCTCTATGAGCACCTGTCTGTCTCTCTATGAGCACCGGTGCGCACTTGTCTGTCTCTCTATGAGCACCCGTGCGCACCTGTCTGTCTCTCTATGAGCACCTGTGCGCACATGTCTGTCTCTCTATGAGCACCCCGTGCGCACCTGTCTGTCTCTCTATGAGCACCCGTGCGCACCTGTCTGTCTCTCTATGAGCACCCGTGCGCACCTGTCTGTCTCTCTATGAGCACCCGTGTGTACCTCTCTGTCTCTCCATGAGCACAAGTGCGCATCAGTCTGTCTCTCTATGAGCACGCGTGCGTACCTGTCTGTCTCTCTATAAGAACCAGTGTGTCCTCTGTGGGAGCTCCCTCCAGCAGCTTCTCTGTCAGACGACTACCACAGGCCTTCAGTAACCTGCAGTAGAGGAGAAAACACAAGAGAGTGTATCAAACAACTGGGATAGACAGATAGAACACTGTACGACTACCCCTGATGTTGACTGTATGTCTGCTATTGTTTAGATTAGTAACCTTAGTGATCGTTAGCGACAGTTAGCTGTCTCACCAGCTGAAGGAGGAGTGTAGGCTGGCCCAGAGGTTGGTGTGCTGGGTGAGGGAGGGCAGGGAGCGGGCCGCGTTACCACTCCTCTGGTGGGGGAAGACAGCAGGAGAGAACACACTGTTCATCCTCACCGCCCTCTGAGGACACACACACTGTTCACTGTCAAACACCTGTAGAGGATAGGGGGAGGGGGGAGAAATTAGAGGGAGAGAAGTCAAACATGGCCCCCCTATTCTGTCTGGTAGTAAGAGTTAGTGTTCATGTTTATTTGTCTTATGTTTAATGTTCACGTTATGAATAGTAAGTGTGTTTTAATGTGTGTGTATATATCTATGTCCCATACATTTAACATGGTGTGTTAGTYTGTGTGTGTGTCCTTACCTTCAGTGCTGTGCTCTGTAGACTCTGTATAGTGAGTCTGAGGTGGCGCAGCAGGAAGGGCCAGGAGTTGATGAGGTAGATCCTGTCCATGGCTACCATGACRATACTGTACCACCGCTGGAAGCCCCGGGCCAGGCTGTCCTTGATGAAGAATGTGTGAGAGAACACAAAACCATGCTGCTCATCCCCAAAGAAGATAGGACCCTCACGACCTGGACACACCTAGAGAGGCAGGGAGGGAGAGAGGCAGATGAGAGAGGGAGGGTACTGAGGCGAGAACAGACATTAGGAACAGAGCAAATGGAATGGCATCAAACACCTGGAAATCAGGTTTGATGTATTTGATACCATTCCACTGACTCCGCTCCCGTCATTACCACAAGCCCGTTCTCCCCAATTAAGGTGCCTCCAACCTCCTGTGATATCTATCTATCTATCTATCTATCTATCTATCTATCTATCTATCTATCTATCTATCAGGGGTCTCCAACAGGTAGATCACGCAGTAGCTCGCAGCCCACCAATGAGTAGCTCACCAAACAATTCTGAAAGTACATGCAATTTTCACGTGTTCCACAGCAAACAAATCTCACAAGTAGACTCAGACACTGCAAGCTCCCAGCTACTATCTAATCAACGCAACATTGACATTATCCCACCCCTGGTTAGTCACCAGGGCCTAAAGTCACGTTACCCTAAAGGTGCAGGTGAACATTTTGGTTAAAATAATGAAATTAAACAATATAATTACTTCTTACTAGTAATACATTTATTGTTTTACAAACATTAAAAAGCATGTCATCTGTTTTTGAGTGTTTTGTTGGTGTAATTTTAGCGGGAGAAAAATATTTTGTCTGGTAAAAATTCTGAGTGGCTGGTAGATTTTTTAATCTACCTGCCACAGTGGCTGGTGGCTTAAAAAGTAAATGTTATGCCCCGTTGGCTTAAAAAGTAAATGTTATGCCCCGTTGGCTTAAAAAGTAAATGTTATGCCCCGTTGGCTTAAAAAGTAAATGTTATGCCCGTTGGCTTAAAAAGTAAATGTTATGCCCCGTTGGCTTAAAAAGTAAATGTTATGCCCCGTTGGGCTTAAAAAGTAAATGTTATGCCCCGTTGGCTTAAAAAGTAAATTGTATGCCCCGTTGCTTAAAAGTAAATGTTATGCCCCGTGGCTTAAAAAGTAAATGTTATGCCCGTCTGGCTTAAAAAGTAAATGTTATGCCCCGTTGGCTTAAAAAGTAAATGTTATGCCCCGTTGGCTTAAAAAGTAAATGTTATGCCTAGTTGGCTTAAAAAGCCACACCCAATAGCTGCCAATTAATTTCCAGCAATATTGCGTCTGTCTGTGTGGTGCACACATTTGTTCATCCCTCCGTGTGTAGCCAGTTGATGTGATAACCATCTCGTGGATTGATAGAAATACTTCCCCCAAAACCTTCTCAATTAAATGTTAACTGCAAAGTAGGCTTACCTGGCAGAAGTATATCATGAGTAAGTATATCATTTGTATCTATTATTTGGTTATTTGCTAACTTTGTCATGAAATGAGCAAAGAACCACCGCTAAACCGGCACATTCCTCACTCCCTAGATGCACGATTAAAAGGGCCAGATTCGCAAAGTGGAACTACACTTCAAAATAATTAGTTTTTTGTTTTCTTCCAGACCCCCCCAAAAATTGTCTTCTGCTGTGATTTAGGCATTGACATGGACTCAGCACATCCAATTTCATTGTTTCTCTATGAACAATTGTAATTTTCAGAGTGAAAATTCAAACTGAGAACATAATTTGGGAATATACAGTTGAAGTCAGAAGTTTACATACACCTTAGCCAAATACATTTAAACTCAGTTTTTCACAATTCCTGAATATTTAATCCTAGTAAAAATTCCCTGTTTTAGGTCAGTTAGGATCACCACTTTATTTTAAGAATGTGAAATGTCAGAATAATAGTAGAGAATTATTTATTTCAGCTTTTATTTCTTTCATCACATTCCCAGTCAGAAGTTTACATAAACTCAATTAGTATTTGGTAACATTGCCTTTAAATAGATTAACTTGGGTCAAACGTGTCGGGTAGACTTCCACAAGCTTCCCACAGTAAGTTGGGTGAATTTTGGCCCATTCCTCCTGACAGAGCTGGTGTAATGGAGTCAGGTTTGTAGGCCTCCTTGCTCACACACGCCTTTTCAGTTCTGCCTACACATTTTCTATAGGGTTGAGGTCAGGGCTTTGTGATGGGCACTCCAATACCTTGACTTTGTTGTCCTTAAGCCATTTTGCCACAACTTTGGAAGTATGATTGGGTTCATTGTCCATTTGGAAGACCCATCTGCGACCAAGCTTTAACTCCTGACTGAGGTCTTGAGATGTTGCTTCAATATATCCACATAATTTTCCATCCTCATGATGCCATCTATTTTGTGA
>NW_019944056.1:5495-6774 GCF_002910315.2 Salvelinus sp. IW2-2015 | reverse complement strand
AGGTACACCTCCAATTGACTCAAATGATGTCAATTAGCCCATCAGAAGCTTCTAAAGCCATGACATAATTTTCTGGAATTTTCCAAGCTGTTTAAAGACACAGTCAACTTAGTGTATGGTAACTTCTGACCCACTGGAATTGTGATACAGTGAATTATAAGTGAAATAATCTGTCTGTAAACAATTGTTGGAAAAATTACTTGTGTCATGCACAAAGTAGATGTCCTAACCGACTTGCCAAAACTATTGTTTGTTAACAAGAAATTTGTGGAGTGGTTGAAAAAAGAGTTTTAATGACTCCAACCTAAGTGTATGTAAACTTCCGACTTCAACTGTATTTAAAATATTTGAAAGGGCCCCCCTTAGAGTTGTTTAACCATTATTTTACCAGGTATATTGACAGAAAACATAGTGCACTACTTGCTATTGTACACTAAGGACCCGGGGAAGAGTTGCAGAGGAGAGAAGAAAAATGTGCCTATTTGAAAGCGTGAAAATAAACTTAGTAGCTTGCAATTTTTTTTTTTTAAGTAGCTCTCACGCTAGAAAAGGTTGGAGACCCCTGATATATATTGTCACATACACCGGATAGCTGCAGTGAAATGTCTTGTTTTATAGGGTCAACCATAGTACAGCCATAGTACAGCACCCCTGGAGAAAATTAGGGTTAAATGCCTTGCTCAAGGGCACATTGACAGATTCTTTACCTTGTCGGCTTGGGTATTGGAACCAGCAACCTTTTCGTTACTAGGTTACCTGCCATCCTTAACTAAAGGCTTATGTATTGACAAACAGTCATGAGTCTTAATGCAAGAAAAATGGCAACACGCACACTCACACATACACACACACACACACACAGGTGGTTACCTCACAGCTGAGGCTGCGTACGCAGGCCTGGCGGACCACACTGAAGAGCTGGGGTTGTCTAGGTTGTTGGTGGCTGAGGAACCGGATGCCTGTCTCACTGTCCACACTGACGAAGCCAGGGTGAGACGCTGGGAGAGACCGGCAGCCCTGACAAAGAGATGGAGAGAGACAGGGAGTGAATGAGAGAGAGAGTGAGTGAGTAAGAGAGAGTGAGAGTGAGTGACTGAGAAGGGAAGAGAGGGAGAGAAAACGAGATGACCAGAAAGAATAGTTATTAGACAAAACAAATTAGTCAATGTCATTTCTATTCTGTCCGTTCAGCCCTTCACTCATCTCACACACATCTCCCACTCACCTCGCACATGTCTCCTCTCTGTGTAGCTGAGCTGTTTGCCCTCATGGTGAGTCC
>NW_019944056.1:0-1735 GCF_002910315.2 Salvelinus sp. IW2-2015 | reverse complement strand
AGATCAACAATTTCCATCAGCACTCAGTAACATTAGCTGGCCCAGAATGTACTCTCATGTCCATACATGTAGGTAGGTAGGTAGTTGTAGCTATTACCTGTAAGTGAGTTGTAGGCCTTTCCGATTTGTTGGGGAAGACTTTACTGTAGACCAGTGGGACATTTACATTTACATTTAAGTCATTTAGCAGACGCTCTTATCCAGAGCGACTTACAAATTGGAAAGTTCATACATATTCATCCTGGTCCCCCCGTGGGGAATGAACCCACAACCCTGGCGTTGCAAGCGCCATGCTCTACCAACTGAGCCACGGGACGTCAGCATTGAAGGGTCCTATCCTCCCAGAGTAAGTCAAAGCAGCGTAGAATGACACTTTTTTGCCTGTCTGTGAATACAGTTTCATGTATGTTATTTCACATTATATGATATAGTATACACAGTAATCCTACACCTGTGAAGAAAATGTGAATGTCGCGCAGTGACTACATTTGTGTGTTTTCTAACCTGCATTCTCCTTCTTCAGCTCCTCCACCTCTCTCACTGGCACTCAGTCTGGCCTCCTGGGCTAGAGAGACATTTCAGAGCAAATATGAACTCTTCAATGATCTGTCATCATTAAGCTCTTTCAGTACTGTACCTGAGTTCTCATTCTCACTGGCTGTCCCTGGCCTGCATGGCTGAAAGTTCTTCTGCTAAAAAGAACAAAAACAGAGAACATATTTTGAGAGCTGTAGATCCTTAAACTGTTAGAATGATAAATAAATACAAATTCTATATTATCTTTTCAGCTCTTTAATATTTATTTCAGAGACTGTAATAACATACAGAACAATATGCTATTTTGTTCATTGTCTGTTCAATTTAAATATTAGCTAATCAATTTTTTTACCTGCATTGGCTCCACCTTGTTCTTGTGGAAGTGCAGTTCAGTCTTAGTGATACTCAGCTCCACTCTGGTTCACCACCTCTTTCTGCAGCTCCTCCACCTCTCCTTTCAGCTCCTTCACCTGGCTCTCACTAGCTGTCACTCTGGCCCCCATGTTCCTCAGCTCCACTCTTTGTTCCTCAGCTCCACTCTCTGTTCCACCACCATGTTCCTCAGCTCCACTCTGTTCCACCACCATGTTCCTCAGCTCCACTCTGTTCCACCACCATGTTCCTCAGCTCCACTCTCTGTTCCACCACCATCTCTCTCAGCTCCTTCAGTTCAGTAAAGACTTGGTCAGGTTGGCTGGTCTGGCAAGTTGCGTGTCTGGGGCTCATTTCGGGGTCATCATGACCTTGTTGAGTGATGTCATTCTCCCTGACTGCTCCAATCTCTCCATGAGCCCATGAACTAATCTAGTTTACTGGGCTCAGTCCCCTACTTTACAGTATATACACACTGGTCTTGACCAATACACGGGAATTTAAAATGTGTTCTCAATGTAAAACTAGGTAAATCCAAGGACACTGATAACACAGAGAACACTGGGAAGGACAAACTACCATACAGATATTATATAAGGCCATACAGATATTATATGTTGTTTTGTAACTGACTTTGGGTGAGACGTGCTGCTAAATAACTGCCCCCCCCCCCTCTCTCTGATGTACCAGGCCAGGAGGAGGGAGCAGGTGTCTGTCAGTTCTTCCTGTTGGGAAAGTGTCGTTTTGAAAACAGGTGTCGTCGATCTCACAGGTCTGTAGCTAACACGATCACCACCGACCTGTAAGAAAATTATGTTATATACCA
>NW_019944055.1:107650-114953 GCF_002910315.2 Salvelinus sp. IW2-2015 | reverse complement strand
ACAACGCTGCGTTACACGTCAAATCCAAGCATCCCAAACATGCTGCAATGTGACAATGTCTGGGATGAGTATGGCAGCTATGGAAAGGAACTGGGACAGTTTTCAGCATTCCAGGAAATTGTGTACAGTCTGTGAACATAGTGGATGCATGGATTATGGTAATCACGGCTAGAAAGACATGAGGTGAATCCGCTAATTGAGGATGCAAACGACAACGGGCCTTCAGGATCTCGCTACGGTATCTCTTGCATTCAATATTACCATTATAATAAATGTAAGTTGTGGATGTCTGTATGGTTATTGCTGGCATCATACCATAACTTTATGGAATGCTTTTATTTAGCGAGATGAAAACATAGGACCAAAACCGTTCATGTTCTAGTAATAAATGAAACGGCGGCACGGCCCACATTTAGATGTAAATCGCCTGTTTCAATAAAACCTGGTCGTAAATTGATTTTACTGACTCATGACTAACTGACCATGTTCAACTACATAATACTCGATAAACATAACGTATAATGAACAATACCATGAACTACCATGAATACCATGAACTACCATGAAATTACCATGAACTACCGATGATCATACCATGACACTACCATGAATACCATGAAACATTACCATAACTACCATGAACTACCATGAATACTTACCACACTGAATCACATACTACCATGCACCATAACTACCATGCATTACCAATGAAACTACACGAACTACCACAACACCATATTACCAATAATTTACCAGGAATTCTTTACAAGTTAATATGTTTGATTTGTATACATTAAATAGATTCAGTAATGACTTCAAAAATTACGACAATCATCCGTTTTTATCGGCAGTAAGAAACTGCAGCTAACTGGCTGCTAACAGCTGATAATGCTATCTAACTGGCGCTAACAGCTGCAGAACGCTAAGCTAACTGGCTGCTAACAGCTGAGAAACTGCTAGCCAAAACTGCTGCTAACAGCTGACGAACTAGCTTAGACTGCTGCTAACAGCTGAGAACTGCAGCTAACTGCTGCTAACAGGCTGAGAACTCTAGCAACGGGCTGCTAACAGCTGAGAACCCAGCTAAACTGGCTTGCGAACAGCTGGAGAAACTGCTAGCTAACTGGGGCTGCTAACAGCTGAAACTGCTAGCTAACGGGCTGCTAACAGCTTAGATACTTCTAGCTAACGGCTGCTAACAGCCTGAGAACTGCTAGCTAACTGGCTGCAAACAGCTTGAGAACTGCTAGCTAACTGCGCTCTAACAGCTGAGAACTGCTAGCTAACTGCTGCTAAATCTAAGCTGCAATGAACTGCCTAGCTAACTGGCTGCTAACAGCTGAGAAACGCTAGCTAACTCTGCAACAGCTGAGAACGCTAGCTAACTGGCTGCTAACACTAGAACGCTAGCTAACTGGCTGCAACAGCTGAGAACCCTAGCTAAGCTGCTGCTAACAGCTGAGAACTGTTTACCTAAACTGTGCTTAACAGCTGAAATGCTAGCTTAACTGGCTGCTAACAGCTGAGAACTGCTAGCTAACTGGCATGCTAACATGCTGAGAACTGCAGCTAACTGCTGCTAACAGCTGAAACCGTACATAAACTGGCAAGCCAAAAACAGTCAACTCAGAGTACAACCCCCAGCAAATAATTGATCCCCTCGTAGTGGCAAAAGTAAGAATGACGAAAAATACAGACAAAGAGGAGTATAATATTCAGTCAAGGAAAAATGTGTTATGTTTTTTTAGGCATACTAAGACCAAATAAGAACATGAACACAAGTGGTAAAGTGGATAACAACATTAGTGCTAGGAAATTAATGGTGAGTATAATACATGAACTATGTAAACAATGTTTGTGTACATTGAAGGAAATGGTATGCTATGGTCAAAAAGCCTGGCTCAACAACTGTCAAAAGCTGCTAAATAGAAGCCTGTCAGTGAATTTAAGCAAATAAACATACCAGTCATGAATTGGGAAGTTACGACAGATATATAGAATTGTGTTTATGTTTTGACACAAACCAGTCCCGACGGGCATGAGAATCCGGCTTGTGGCCTAAGTTTGCCGCACCCGTAATAATAAGTGTAGGTAAACAGGTTATTAGGGTCAGGGTAAAGTTACTCTTTGATGCGCTGAGCACGTCTGTTTGTACGGTGCGCTGGGCGGGATGCAGCGATACCCACAGCTTCAGGGATGTCATGAAAATTGCAAGAGTAATCTGCTCCTCTTTTGGTCAGCGCATCTTTATGGTCAGATGGAAGCATGTCATTACCAGAGTACATGGCTAGCTTGGGGACCATGCACTGAGAGAGGAGAGAGGGGAAGAGAGGAAGAGGGAGAGGAGAGAAGAGCGAGGGGGAGAGAGAGAAGGAGAGAGAGAGGAGAGAGAGGAGAGAGGGGAGAGGAGAGGAGTAGGGGAGGAGAGGAGAGAAGGAGAGAGAGAGGAGAGGATAGTAGAGAGGGGGAGAGAGGAGAGAGAAGCAAGGGAGAGGGTAAAGAGTCGAGTTGATGAGGAGGGGGATGGGGAGAGTAAGGGAGGGAGAGGAGGAGAGGAGAGGAGAGGAGGGAGAAGGGAAGAAGAGAGGAGAGGGAGAGAGAGGAAGGGAGAGTGAGGAGAGTTGGAGAGAAAGAGAGGGAGAGTGGATTGAGCGGTGAGTGGAGGGAGAAAGAGGGAAAGTGGAGTGAGGGAGGAGCAGAGAGGGAGAGAGAAGTGGAGGGAGGAGAGAGGAGAGGTGGAGGGAGGGGAGAGAGAGAGGACAGGAGAAAAGGAGAAGGGGGAGAGAAGAGAAAGGGGGGAAAGAAAGGAGAGAAGAGGAGAGGGGAGAAGAGAAGAGGAGAGAGAGAGGAGGAACAGTAAACAGACCAGTCTGCCACAGAACCCCCCCCCTAATAGGAGAAACAGTAAGACAGCTGGTCTGACCTACAAACCCCCCCCCCCCAGTGAGACTGACCAGGCTGCCAGGTAACTATGAAAGATGTCTCTCTGGGTTATTTCAGAGCCAAGTCCTGCAAGCGGGACCTTACTGTACCTACATGGGGAGACATGACTCTGAGACCTGCCCCTCTCTCTTCCTTTCTCTCGCTTTCAATCTTGCTCTCTCTCTCTCTCTCTCTCTCTCTCTCTCTCTCTCTCCTCTCTCTCTCTTTCAATCTCCTCTCTCCCGTCTCTCTCAACCTTCATTCATTCACTTCTCCCGCTCTCATCCTCTCACCTGGGCTCTCCCTGAGAAGTCTGCTCAGCCCAACCCTGACCCTAAACAGCAACCTCAAACCCTCCACCGGGCCTCCCCGACGATGTCTGGGCTCACCCAAACAGCAACCTCAAAACCTCTCACCTGGGCTCTCCCCCGCAGGATGTCTGTCTCAGCCCAACACAACCTCAAACCTCTCACCTGGGCTCTCCCTGAGGATGTCTGCGCTCAGCCCTAACAGCAACCTCAAAACCTCTCACCTGGCCTCTCCCCCGAGGAGTTCTGGCTCAAGCCCTAACAGCAACCTCAAACCTCTCACCTGGGGCTCTCCCACTAGGATGTCTGGCTCAGCCCCTAACAGCAACCTCAAACCTCTCACCTGGCTCTCCCCTAGATGTCTGGGCTCAGCGCCTAACAGCAACCTCAAAACCTCTCACCTGGGGCTCTCCCCGAGATGCTGGGCTCAACCCTAACAGCAACCCAACCTCTCACCTGGGCTCTCCCCTGAGGATGTCTGCTCAGCCCTAACCCCTGACCCTAACAGCAACCTCAAACCTCTCACCTGGGCTCTCCCCTGAGATGTCTGGCTCAGCCCTAACAGCAACCTCAAACCTCTCACCTGGGGCTCTCCCCTGAGGATGTCTGCTCAGCCCTAACACGCGACCTCTTACCCCTAACCCGGCTGAGCTACTCCTTGAGAAGTCAGGCGTTGCAGACGTCAAACACAAACTCTACGCCTCCTTCCTGTCACTGAGGTAATGCAGGGAGAAGGTGCACCAAGAGCGTCCATCTTGAACCCTGCAAGTGTTCCCGACACGACCACAGGATCCTCCTCCACTGTCTGCCTGGCCCGCCGACGACCCTACTGCCCTGGAGAACAAAGCATACGTCCCCACATTAGACGAAGCATTTCAAACCAGATACAATGAAAAAAAAAACAACATATACAAACGAACAACAACTGACAAACACACAAACAATTGACCTGCATCCCTCTACACCTCCATCCCTAGTACCTTCAACACCTCCGTTCCCTAGTACCTGTCGACACCTTCCTCCCTAGTACCTGTCACACCTCCTTCCCTAGTACCTGTCCACACCTCCCGTCCCTATACCTGGTCACACCCTCCCTACACACCTCCGTCCCTAGTACCTGTCACACCGCCTCCTAGAACCTTCACACCTCCGTCCCTAGTACCTGTCACACCTCCTCCCATACCTGTCACACCTCCGTCCCCTAGTAACCGGGTCACACCACATCCCTAACCGTCGTCACAACCTCCACCCTATACCTGGTACACACCTCCATCCCTAACCTGGTCACACCTCCATCCCTTAGTACCTTGTCACACCTCCATCCCTAGTACCTAGTCACACCTCCTCCTAAGTACCGGTCACACCTCCATCCCTAGTACCGGTCACACCCCATCCCAGTACCTAGTCACACCTTCCATCCCTAGTGCGCCTGGTCACACCTCCATCCCTAGTACCTGTCACACCTCCATCCCTAGTACCTTCACACCTCCATCCCTCAGTACCTGGTCACCACCTCCATCCCTAGACCTGTCACACCTCCCATCCCTAAGTACCTGCTCACACCTCCATCCCTAGTGCCTAGGTCACACCTCACCATCCCTAGAACCTGTCACACCTCCATCCATTAGTACCCTGTCACACCTCCATCCCTATTCACACCTCCAATCCCTATACCTGTCACACCTCCATCCCAGTCGCTGTCACATACCCATCCCTAGTGGCACCTGGTCACACCTACCATCCCTAGTGCCTGTTCACACCCCATCCCTAGTGCCTGGTCACACCGTCCATCCCTAGTACCTGGTCACACCTCCACCCCTAGTGCCTGTCACACCTCCATCCCTAGTCACACCCCATCCCTAACCTCGTCACACCTCCAACCCTAGTCACACTCCAATCCCTAGTACCTAGTCACACCTCCATCCCTAGTGCGCTGTCACACCTCCATCCCCTAGACCTGTCACCACCTCCGTCCCTATACCTGGTCACACCTCATCCCTATACCTCGTCACACCTCCGTCCCTAGTGCCTGGTCACACCTCCATTCCCTATTACCTGGTCACACCTCCACCCTAGACCTGGTCACACCCCACCCTAAGTCACACCTCCAAAATCCCTAGTACCAGTCACACTCCATCCGCTAGTACTCTTCACACCTACCATCCTATACCGTCCACACCTCCGTCCCTATACCTGGTCACACCTCTACCCTAGTACCTGGTCACACCTCCATCCCTTAGTACCTGGACACAACCTCCATCCCTAGTATCCTAGTCACACCTACATCCCTAGTCACACCTCCATTCCTATACCTATCACACCTCATCCTATACCTATCACCACCTACATCCCTAGTCACACCTCCATCCCTATACCTATCACACCTACCATCCCTAACCCGGCACACCTCCATCTCTATACCTAGTCACACCTCCATCCCTATACCTAGTCACACCTCCATCCCTAGTACCTAGTCACACCTCCATCCCTTAGTGCCTGGTCACACCTCCATCCCTAGCTGCCTGGTTCACACCTCCATCCCTATACCTGGTCACACCTCCATCCCTAGTACCTGGTCACACCTCCTCCCCTAGTACCTGTCACACCTCCGCCCTATACCTGTCACACCTCCATCCCTAGACTGTCACAACTCCCATCCCTAGTACCTGTCAACACCCCATCCCTAGTAACCTAGGCACACCCCGTCCCAGTACTGGACACACCTCCGATCCCTAGTGCCTGCATATACAATTAACTCAGTGTGTATTTCCCCATGTAAGGTACAAATCAACATTAGAAAACGCCTTATTGTAACTGAGTCCCTTGTGCTGGGATAAAGCCGAAACGTCGTTAGTCATTCATCAGATGCCTACACCTCTGCTGTTACACACTAGGCGTGGCAGCATTAGACCTCCTCCAACCAGATCCAGTTCCCGCCAATATCCAGTAACTTCACACTGCCATTGAAGAGGAGTGGGACAACATTCCACAGGCCACAATCAACAGCCTGATCAGCTCTATGAGGAGATGTGTCGCGCTGCATGAGGCAAATGGTGGTCACATCAGATACTGACTGGTTTTCTGATCCATGCCTCTACCTTTATTTAAAGGTATAGACCAACAGATGCATATCTGTATTCCCAGTCATGTGAAATCCATAGATTAGGGCCTCATGAATTTATTCCAATTAACTGATTTCCTCATGTGAACTGTAACTCAGTAAAATATTTAGAAATTGTTGCGTTTTATATTTTTGTTCAGTATAAATTTAACAGAACACCCCAGGCAACTCTGGAACGTCTAAAATTAGATAAAAAGTACATATCAATTATAATGGACCTACACTGAGTTTACAAAACATTAGGAATGCTTTCCTAACATTGAGTTGGGTTCGGGTTCAACCGTTTCAAGTATCAAGAATGGTCCACCACCCAAAGGACATCCAGCCAACTGGACACAACTGGGAAGCGTTGGAGTCAACATGGGCCAGCATCCCTGTGGAACGCTTTCCACACCTGGTAGAGTCCATGACCTGACGAACTGAGGCTGTTCTGAGGGCGTTCCTCAGAACAGGTGTTCCTAATTTACCCTAACGCTATAGCATCTCTGACTTTACCCTTACCCTATAACATCTCCGACTTTACCAAATAACATCGCTGACCTTACCCTATGACATCACTGACCTTACCCTAACCATATAACATCGCTGACCTTACCCTAACCCTATAACATCGCTGACCTTACCCTATGACATCACTGACCTTACCCTAACCATATAACATCGCTGACCTTACCCTAACCCTAAAACATCGCTGACCTTACCCTATGACATCACTGACCTTACCCTAACCCTATAACATCGCTGACCTTACCCTAACCCTATAACATTGCTAGCCAGTCTGGCCAACGGTTAGGGTTCAACTCTGGAACTACAACTGTCTTGAGTCCTGGGTTAGTCCCAGCCCTGTCCCGTTTCATCCCACAGGTCCCAGCCCTGTCCCATTTCATCCCACAGGTCCCAGCCCTGTCCCGTTTCATCCCACGGGTCCCAGCCCTGTCCCGTTTCATCCCAC
>NW_019944055.1:97914-107625 GCF_002910315.2 Salvelinus sp. IW2-2015 | reverse complement strand
TATTGCACGACCATCGAATCATAAGATGAGGAATATTACACATCAATGCCACATCACGGCAATGGCAGAGTGTTCGTCAATGGACAATAATCAAAAAAGTTTAATGTCACCTGAACATTAATGCTGTGAAAGGATTTCCTCTTCACAAAATCGCCTCATGGGCACCTGAGGGGGCTTTATCCTTTATGTGTGTCAGTCCACTGCAACCAAATGACATTGGGGAAACCTGCACCACAAAGTAATGGTATCCTACTAATGTGTTTAACAAGTTGTCCTGTATTTTAGATCCTCTACCTGCAATCCTAATCAGACTCCTTCCTTGGATGTTCAACAGAAGTCTTCTGTGCCCAGGGAAAGGGAGATGAAGACATCTGCTAGATGCTTGATAGCCCAGACACACACTCCTTATTGTGCGGCAAATTGTGGCCTTGTTCAGCTGTTCTGCAATCCCCACTGAGTACAGGAAGGCTCCACTAGCAAAAAAGCCGCAAGGCACACAAACCATTTTGCTCACCACTCAGTGCATGGCTTCCGTCAGTGCGGTGTTAATTCCTGGGCCCAGTAGTCTGCATAGATACCTGATTGCCATCTGCAGAAACCTGTTCTTTCATAAGAGCATCAGGGAAGGCAGTGGGGTCCCAAACCGGTCCCTGAAACCCTTTCTCGCCTGAAGGCTCTCCCTCAGCACAAGTGCTTCTTCAATCCACACATCTCGCACGGAATGGGCATGCCATTGTCGAGCAGAAAGGAACACACAATTTTGGGCCTTCATATAGGCTAGTGGCCACACCTGTGCTGGGGGTGAGGCAAAAGAGGGCGATGCCTTATAAGATGACTTTGGTTTACTGACTTGCGGAAAATAAAAAAACCTTAGAAAGATGCCCACCTCCTGTGTGCTCACAATAAGAGCTTCATATGTCATGGCTACTTGACTCTTACGAGAATATACCTAATTTTATTTTGAGCTGTGTCATCTTCCTTGGAGCTGGGGAGGTAAAGAAATAATGATTAATACATTTGTGTTACAGTTAGGCACTACAGTGTACAATTTGAAGGATATCTCACCTCCCTCTCAAGTTTTTTATTTCAAGTCCAGTTTCCTAATTTCCTCTTTTTTTATTTCGGACTCAGTGCAGATTTCCATTCTTTTTCTTCTTGTACTGAATGTCTAATGTCTGCCCAGTCCTATTTGGCGCCAGGAGGTGGTGCCATACACTTTCTGATAGTTGTTGAGCTCTGTGAACACAATAATTAGCGCAGCTGGAATTTGCAGATGTGTGTCCCTTTTACATTAATACGCACTATGTTGCCAGGCTGGTTTTCCCACTGTATATGCATCTGGGTCCTGTTAAAAAGAAATTAGAATTTTTGATTTTGATGAAGGATCCTCACCATTGTAGAGTAAATATACTTTCACCCAGTCTTAACATGATACCTCCATGCCTTCTGGAATCCAGAGAGATGGTCTCCTCCTTCATCATCGTCTCCATCATGTGCTGTTGCTGCCGCCTGGGGCCTGCACCCTATCACATTTAATCGGATTCATATTGAAGCTAGTAGAACCAAGAACATGCCAGGCCTACAGTATGCCTTTGATGGAGTACTCACTGGATCAGCATCGTCTTTGCTTGTGGCCTGGTGGCTCTAACAGGACACAGTGCTGCAGACACTGCAAGGCAATAGGTAAACCAACAGTCCAGACAGTCCAAATTGTTCAATATGAATGTGGTTTGATACCCATGTAGAATGGAAGGACTGATTACCTTGAAAAGTGAAGGCGGGTGCATCTTGGGAGGCAACTTGCTCCGTTCTCTTTCCCCCAGGATCCCCTCTAAAGACGGGCTGGCCTTTATTTACTCAAGCATGTCCTCTCTGGGGTAAGGTCGCCATCGCTTTGGTGCCCACCACGGCTGATAGGTCAGCCTTTTTGTGTACTCGCTCGAGCCGACTATTCCTTGTTGTTCCTTGTCTTCGTTGAGGAGAACTCAGTTCCTTTATTTGCATGCTCTGTAGTGAACAGCAGGTCACACAGACTTCTGGTGTGTTTGAAAGTATCAGGCATTAGCCTTTTCGTGCTTTCGTTATATTTTATACTAATATTAGTCAGGGACCTATTGCTTTTGTCTTATAAATCTTGACCTATGGGTACAAGTGATTCCTATGTATATCTAGTATATTTTGACCTGCTGCCATATGGCTGCCGGTTAATTTGGTCCTCCGTGTTTATGTTATATTAGTCTTCTCTGACCACCATGCCTGACACCAATGCGATCCCAGCACTCATTGGCACACCTATCCTGTCATTCTCAATCCATACATACTCATCACAACTCGCAGCAGCTCCACCAACTCGCAAAACAAAATCTACACACCTATGACATTGTGATATGTTTTGGTTCATCTAGTCTCTTACGAGTCAAAAAATAATTCTAAACTTAGGTAATGTTTTTCTTGGTATTGTTACCTCGCATGTAAAAAATTTCTATAAACAAGTGTCATGATGAGTAAGGTTACTTATACATGCAATATATACAGTTCGATAGATGCGCAGTTTAATTAGCAGAGCTCGCACAATTTATTCATTAAACTCAATCATTCTGCTCGCTCTCTCAAGATTTACGCGATTTACCAACTGCTTTTAGGAAGATGATAGAAATATTATTTAATATAATTCGCAGTATTGTGTCAAAATTATATCGTGGACTCGTATCAGACTCGCGATGCTTGGTGTAGTGAGATGAGTATATATTAGTGATATTTGAATATCGTTTACATTTCAGTGGGTAGGCGTGCTTCATACGTCGGTGCCACGCTATTCTCCTCTCTGGCGTCTGTAATGACTGTAATTGTTGCTCTGCCTTACGCATTCAGGCGCTCTGTCTGCCAATTACTTTGCCACTGGGTCTTGTGTCTTTCTTTTAGCATTTTATATTCTCACTGTTTGTCACGGGGTGCTCCTTCTCTTCATGCCCTGATTAGTATTTCTGTTTTAGCCTTTCGCCTGCGGTGAAATAGGTCACTCCCCATAGGAGCTCTTTATTGTGTGCCGAGGCTAAATCAGTGTAACTCTGTGATCTGTGGAACAATGGATAGCTCGCGTAGTTTCTGAGTGGCATATACGTGCTGAGGTAAATCAGTTTGACGCTGCTATCGATTGCCATGCTGTTCGCGTGTTCAGGCTCCTATAGGTGTGATGTGTGAGCTCGGTAGATGCGCGGCAGGCCTATCCCAGGATGCTTGTGTTCTTCCTGGTTAATGAATTCGGTTGCTCTTTGCTGTGCACTACCAATTAAGCCTGGGACGCACATGTTTGGCTTCATGAGCTCAGTGAGTCTTTATCGATTCGCATTGTGTTTAGAGTTTCTCTTGTGCTTTTGCATAGCATTACAAGGCCCTCGGTAGAGGTTCCTAACTATATGAGATATCTCCTGGCGTGCTGCAGACATGTGCTATGCTTCGCGTTGTGGAGATGCCATCTGTGACTCATCTATTCCTGCGCATGTCCTTATTATCTTGCTTACGTGCGCTACACAAGTTCATACAGAGCTCCTAGGGCTTTCCTATTTTTATAGACCTCCGGACCCTATATATGTGAAGTCTCTATCGCGCTTTGCTCCTCGCGTGTGTTTTAGTGCAGAGCTCCTCCACAACACTCGGCATAGTCTACTATTATTTTTTGTCTCTGAGTATAATGTGTCCACCAACAAACCATAAACAACTTTTCCTGACATGAATATAAAGTTATTTACTCCTATCCTTATGTCTCTGTTTATTCTTTTGTGGGCGAGTTTCATACTTTTGCCTCCCTCCACATTAGAACGTGGTCGTTATTCAACCTATAATTGTCTGGAGATGTGTTGGTCTCTGTATCGCCTGAAAATTACCGCACTTTTTTGCGCTGCCAGTTAGCATCCTGTGCTAGTTCTCAGCTGTTAGCAGCAGTTAGCTTAGTCATCAATTCTCAGCTTTTTGATGTAGTTCCCTTTGTCATCAGTTCAGCTAGCAGGTTAGCTGCAGTCTTGTTAGCAGCCATTAGTACAGTCTAGCAGTTATCCCTAACTAGCAGTATCTACTGTCAGCCAGTTAGCTAGCAAGTTCTCGTTGCAGCAAGCTCCAAGGTTACGCTGTAGCAGCAGTTTAGCTAGCAGTGTGCGTCAGCTTGTTAGCTCCGTAGGGCTGCGATCCTTCGTCGCTCCGGTTAGCTAGCAGTTCTCAGCTGTTAGCAGCCAGTTAGCTAGCAGTTCTCAGCTGTAGCAAGCCAGGTTAGCTAGCAGTTCTCAGCTGTTAGCAGCCAGTTAGCTAGCAGTTCTCAGCTGTTTAGCAGCCAGTTAGCTAGCAGTTCTCAGCTGTTAGCAGCCAGTTAGGCTATGTCAGCTTCTGGCAGCTGTTAGCAGCCGCGTTAGCTTAGGCAGTTCTCAGCTGTTAGCAGCCAGTTAGCTAGCAGTTCTCAGCTGTTAGCAGCCCGTTAGCTAGCAGTTCTCAGCTGTTAGCAGCCAGTTTAGCTTAGGGCAGTTCTCCAGCTGTTAGCAGCCAGTTAGCTAGCAGTTCTCAGCTGTTAGCAGCCAGTTTAGCTAGCAGTTCTCAGCTGTTACAGCCAGTTAGCTAGCAGTTTCTCAGCTGTTAGCAGCTCCGTTAGCTAGCAGCTTTCTCAGCTGTTACAGCAGCCCGTTAGCTAGCAGTTCTCAGCTGTTAGCAGCCAGTTAGCTAGCACTTCTCAGCTGTTTAGCAGCCAGTTAGTAGCAGTTCTCAGCTTTAGCAGCCAGTTAGCTAGCAGTTCTTCATAGCGTGTTAGCAGCCAGTTAGCTAGCACTTCTCAGCTGTTAGCAGTCCAGTTAGCTAGCAGTTCTCAGCTGTTAGCAGCCGTTAGCTAGCAGTTCTCAGCTGTTAGCAGCTCACCGCAGTTAGCTCGTCTCAGCTGTTAGCAGCCAGTTAGCTAGCAGTTCTCAGCTGTTAGCAGCCAGTTAGCTAGCAGTTTCTTACTTGCCGATAAAACGGATGATTGTCGTAATTTTTGAGTCATTACTGAAATTATTTAATGTAACCAAATCAACATTAAACCTTGTATAACAATTCATGGTAATTCATGGTTAATTCATTGGTAACAAATCATTAGACCAGGTTGTTTATCTGAAACAAGGCGTTTACATGCTTGAAATGTGGGCCGTTTCATTTATATACTGAAACTCGTAACGGTTTGGTCCATGTTTCATCAGCTGAAATAAAAGATTCCATAAAATGTTATGGTATCGGCAGGAATAACCTACAGACAACGAACACAGTGAATTTATCAATGGTGATTTTGAATGCACAGAGATACCGTGGCGAGATCCTGAGGCCCTTGTCGAGCCATTCATCCTCCGCCATCACCTCATGTCTCAGCATTAGATTATACACGACGGCCATGTCACAAGGATCTGTACACAATTCCTGGAAGCTGAACATGTCCCAGTTCTTCCATGGCCTGCATACTCACCAGACATGTCACCCATTGAGCATGTTTGGATGCTCTGGATCCAATGTGTTAGACAGCATGATCCAGTTCCCACCAATATCCAGTAAACTTCACACTGCCATTGAAAGAGGAGTGGGACAACATTCCACAGGCCACAATCAAACAGCCTGATCAACTCTATGAGAAGGAGATGTGTCGCGCTGCATGAGGCAAATGGTGGTCACATCAGATACTGACTGGTTTTCTGATCCATGCCTATACTTTATTTTAAAGGTATCTGTGACCAACAATGCATATCTGTATTCCCAGTTCATGTGAAATCCATAGATTAGGGCCTAATGAATTATTCCAATTAACTTTTCCTCATGTGAACTGTAACTCAGTAAAAATTTTAGAAATTGTTGTGTTTTATATTTTTTGTTCAGTATAAATTTCAACAGAACACCCCAGGCAAACTCTGGAACGTCTAAAATTAGATAAAAATTACATTATAAATTATAATGGACCTACACTGAGTTACAAAACATTAGGAATGCTTTCCTAACATTGAGTTGGGTTCGGGTTCAACCGTTTTCCGTGAGTATCAAGAATGGTCCACCACCCAAAGGACATCCAGACAACTGGAACGACTGTGGAAGCGTTGAGTCAACATGGTTCCGGCTCCCTTGGATTCAACATGGGCCAGCATCCCTGTGGAGGTCAACATGGTCCAGCATCCCTGTGGAGTCAACATGGGCCAGGCATCCCTGTGTGGAGTCAACATGCGTCAGCATCCCTGTGGACAGCAACTGTGGCCACGATTGACACCAGAATCCTGTGGAGTCAACATGGTGCCAGGCATCCCTGTGGAAGTCAACATTGGGGCCAGCATCCCTGTGGAGGTCAACATGGGCCGCATCCCTGTGGAGTTCCAACATGGGCCAGAATCCCTGTGTGGAGTCAACATGGGCCAGCATCTCTGTGAGTCACATGGCGCAGCATCCCTGTGGAGTCAACATGCGGCCAGCATCCTGTGGAGTCAACATGGCCAGCATCCCTGTGGAGTCACATGGGCCAGCATCCCTGTGGGTCAAATGGGCCGCATCCCTGTGGATACATGGACCAGCATCCCTGTGGAGGTCAACATGGACCAGCATCCCTGTGGAGTCACTGGGCAGCATCCCTGTTGGAGTCAACATGGGCCAGCATCCCTGTGGAGTCAACATGGGCCAGCATCCCTGTGGAGTCAACATGGGGCCAGCATCCCTGTGAGTCAACATGGGGCCAGCATCCCTGTGGAGTCACATGGGCCAGCATCCATTGGGTAGTCAACATGGGCCAGCATCCCTGTGGAGTCAACATGGGGCCAGCATTCCTGTGGAGTCAACATGGCCAGCATCCCTGTGGAGTCAACATGGGCCAGCATCCCTTGTGAGTCAAACATGGGCCAGCATCCCTGTGGAACGCTTTCGACACCTGGTAGAGTCCATGACCTGACGAACTGAGGCTTGTTCTGAGGGCGTTCCTCAGAACAGGTGTTCCTAATTTACCCTAACGCTATAGCATCTCTGACTTTACCCTTACCCTATAAACATCTCCGACTTTACCAAAATAACATCGCTGACCTTACCCTATGACATCACTGACCTTACCCTAACCTATAACATCACTACTTACCCTATGACACACTGACCTACCCATAACCCTTAACATCACTGACCTTACCCTTGACATTTCACTGACCTTTACCCATATTGACATCTCTTGACCTTTACCCTAACCCTATAAACATTTGCTAGCCAGGTCTGGCAACGGTTGAGGTCAACTCTGGAACTACAAACTGTTGGCTTGAGTCCTGGTGTTTAGTTCCCAGCCCTGTCCCGTTTCATCCCACAGGGTCCCAGCCCTGTCCATTTCATCCCACAGTCCCAGCCCTGTCCCGTTTTCATCCCACGGGTCCCAGCCCTGTCCCGTTTCATCCCACGGGTCCCAGCCCTCGTCCCCCATCCCTTTCCCCAGTTTTCATTCCCACGGGTCCCAGCCCTGTCCCGTTTCATGCCCACGGGTCCCGCCCTGTCCCGTTTCATCCCACGGGTCCCAGCCCTGTCCCGTTTCATCCCACGGGTCCCAGCCCTTGTCCCGTTTCATCTCCACGGGTCCCAGCCCATGTCCCGTTTTCATCTCACGGGACCAGCCCTGTCCCGTTTCATCCCACGGGTCCCAGCCCTGTCCCGTTTCATCCCACGGGTCCCAGCCCTGTCCCGTTTCATCCCACGGGTCCCAGCCCTGTCCCGTTTCATCTCACGGGTCCCAGCCCTGTCCCGTTTCATCTCACGGGTCCCAGCCCTGTCCCGTTTCATCTCACGGGTCTCATTCATGTCCCGTTTCATCTCACAGGAACAGCTGAAATACGAGGCGGATGAGAAGAGCAGTAAACTGGCCTGGGAGAAGAAAATTTCCAACACACAGAAAAGGTGAAGCATGATTGGTTCGTTAGACTCCAGAGCCGTGTCTTACTACCAGTCAAATCCTTGCTTTCCCCGTACTTGTTCCCTCCATTCCTCTCAAAGCTCATTGGAGGAGGAGGTGAGAGGGAGGGACATTGAAATGGATCCTCAGCTCTGATGTACTTTGAGAGGAATTCAGAAACCAAGAACAGCGGCAAGGATTCTAACTGACAATGTTTCAAACCAATGTATTGTCCGTCTCTCTCCTTTCTCCAGTCTGATCCAGCGTCTGGACGGTAAGTCCAAGGACATCTCTAAGATCGCAGCCGACATCACCCAGAATGTGTCACTGAGACAGGGTATGGAGAGGAAGAAAGTGATCCAGCACATCAGAGGACTCTATAAGATAGACCTCAGCGCCTCAAGACACTGGCAGGAACTGGTGCAGCAACTCACACACGACCGGTGAGTACTGGGGAGGAGAGTTATACTGAACAACTCACCCACGACCGGTGAGTACTGGGGGAGGAGAGTTATACTGAACAACTCACACAGGACCGGTGAAGTTACTGGGGGAGGGGAGTTATACTGAAAAACTCACACACGACCGGTGAGTACTGGGGGAGGAGAGTTATACTGAACAACTCACACAGGACCGGTGAGTACTGGGGGAGGAGAGTTACACTGAACAACCACACAGGACCGGTGAGTACTGGGGAGGGAGAGTTATACTGAACAACTCACACAGGACCGGTGAGTACTGGGCAGCAACTCACACACGACCAGTGGAGTACTGGGGGAGGGGAGTTATACTGAACAACTCACACACGACCGGTGAGTACTGGGGAGGAGAGTTATACTGAACAACTCACACAGGCCGGTGATACTGGGGAGGAGAGTTATACTGAACAACTCACACAGGACCGTGAGTACTGGGGGAGGAGAGTTATACTGAACAACTCACACAGGACCGGTGAGTACTGGGGGAGGAGAGTTATACTGAACAACTCACACACGACCGGTGAGTACTGGGCAGCAACTCACACCACGACCAGTGAGTACTGGGGAGGGGAGTTATACTGAACAACTCACACACGACCGCGTGAGTACTGGGAGGAGAGTATATACTGAAAAACTCACACACGCACAGTGAGTACTGGGCAGCAACTCACACACGACCGGTGAGTACTGGGGCAGCAAACTCACACATGACCGTGAGTACTGGGGCAGCAACTCACACACGACCGGTGAGTACCTGGGGGAGGAGATGTATTACTGAACAACTCACACACGACCGGTGAGTACTGGGCAGGCAACTCACACACGACCGGTGAGTACTGGGGCAGCAACTCACACATGACCGGGTGAGTACTGGGCAGCAACTCACACACGACCGGTGAGTACTGGAGGCAGCAACTCACAACTAATGACGGTGTAGTACCTGACGGGCAGGCAACTCACACATTAGATGGTGAGTACTGGGGGAGGAGAGTTATACTGAACAACTCACACAGGACCGGTGAGTACTGGGGGAGGGGAGTTATACTGAACAACTCACACAGGACCGGTGAGTACTGGGGGGGTGGGAGTTACACAACTCACACAGGACCGGTGAGTACTGGGGAGGGGAGTTCCAGCAGGCCACAAATGTGCATGTGTCAGCATATGGTCTCACAAGGGGTCTGAGGATCTCATCTCGGTACCTAATGGCAGTCAGGCTACCTCTGGCGAGCACATGGAGGGCTGTGCGGCCCCACAAAGAAATGCCACCCCACACCATGACTGACCCACCGCCAAACCGGTCATGCTGGAGGATGTTGCAGGCAGCAGAAC
>NW_019944055.1:62480-97379 GCF_002910315.2 Salvelinus sp. IW2-2015 | reverse complement strand
CTGGTGGGAAGCGTTGGAGTCAACATGGTCCCAGCATCCTGTGGAGTCAACATGGGCCAGCATCCCTTGTGGAGTCAACATGCGTCCAGCATCCCTTGTGGAGTCAACACTGGGGCCAGCATCCCTGTGGAGCAACATGGGTCCCAGGCATCCCTGTGGGAGGTCAACATGGGCCAGCATCCCTGTGGAGTCAACATGGGCCAGCATCCCTGTGGAGTCAACATGGGCAGCTCCCTGTGGAGGTCAAAACATTGGGCCAGCATCCCTGTGGGGAGTCAAACATGGCCAGCATCCCTGTGGACGTCAACATGGCGGCCAGCATCCCTGTTGGAGTCAGACATGGGCCAGCCATCCCTTGGAGTCCAACATGGGCCAGCACCCTGTGGAGTCAACATGGGGCCAGCATCCCTGTGGAAGTCAACATGGGCCAGCATCCCCGTGTGGAGTCAACATGGGCCAGCATCCCTGTGAAGTCAACATGGACCAGCATCCCTGTGGAGTCAACATGGACCAGCATCCCTGTGGAGTCAACATGCGCGCCAGCATCCCTGTGGATTCAACATGGCCAGCATCCCTGTGAGTCAACATGGGCCAGCATCCCTGCCTGGAGTCAACATGGGCCAGCCATCCCTGTGGAGTCAACATGGGGCCCAGCAAATCCTGTGGATGTCAACATGGGCAGCATCCATGTGGAGTCAACATGGGCCAGCCATCCCTGCTGGAGTCAACATGCGGCAGCATCCCTTGTGGAGTCAACATGGCCAGCATCCCTGTGGAGTCAACATGGGCCAGCATTCCCTGTGGAGATTCAACATGGGCCAGCTCCCTGTTGGAACGCTTTCACACCTGCGTAGAGTCCATGACCTGACGAACTGAGGCTTGTTCTGATGGTCGTTCCTCAGAACAAGGTGTTCCTAATTTCCCTAACGCTATAGCATCTCTGACTTTACCCTTACCCTATAACATCTCCGACTTTACCAAATAACATCGCTGACCTCCTTGACCTACCTACTAACATACATCTGACCTTACCCTAACCCTATAAACATCGCTGACCTTACCTATGACATCACTGACCTTACCTGACCATTAACCGCTGACTACTAACCAACATCTGACGCTTATACCTTATGACATCACTGACCCTTGACCCTAACCTTGACATCCTGACCTTACCCTAACCCTATAACATTGCTAGACCAGTCTGGCCAACGTAGGGATTCAACTCTGGAACTACAACTGTCTGAGTCCTGGGGTAGTCCAGCCCTGTCCCGTTTCATCCCACAGGTCCCAGCCCTTCCCATTTCATCCAACAAGTCCCAGCCCTGTCCCGTTTCATCCCAGTCAGCCGTCGTTTCCATCCCAGCTGTCCCGTTTCATCTCCACGGGTCCCAGCCCTGTCCGTTTCATCCCACGGTCCGCAGCCCTGTCCCGTTTCATCCACAGGGTCCCAGCCCGTGTCCCTTTCATCCCACAAAAGGGTCCCGCCCTGTCCCGTTTAATCCCACGGGTTCCCAGCCCTGTCCGTTTCATCCCCAGGGTCCCAGCCCTGTATCCCGTTTCATCCCACAGGGTCCCAGCCCTTTCCCGTTTTCATCCCACGGTCCCAGCCCTGTGCCCGTTTCATCCACGGGTCCAGCCCTGTTCCCGTTTCATCTCCACGGTCCCAGCCCTTGTCCCGTTTCATCCACGGGTCCCAGCCCTGTCCCGTTCATCTCACGGGTCCCAGCCCTGTCCCGTTCAATCTCACGGTCCCAGCCCTTGTTCCCGTTTTCATCTCACGGGTCTCATTTCATGGTCCGCTTTCATCTTCACAGAGAACAGCCTGAAATACGAGGCGATGAGAAGAGCAGTAAACTGGCCTCGGGAGAAGAAAATTTCCAACACACAGAAAAAGGTGAAGCGGAAAGATTGGTTCGTTTAGACTCCAGAAGCTCGTGGTCTTACGTACCAGTTCAAATCCTGTGCTCTTCCCCGTCTATGTTCCCTTCCATTCCCTCAAAGGCTCATTGGAGAGGAGCGTGAGAGGGAGGGACATTTGAAAATGGATCCTCAGCTCTGATGTACTTTGAGAGGAATTCAGAAAACCAAGAACAGCGGCAAGGATTCTAAACAATGTTTCAAACCAATGTATTGTCCGTCTCTCTCCTTCTCCAGTCTGATCCAGCGTCTGGACGGTAAGTCCAAGGACATCTCTAAGATCGCAGCCGACATCACCCAGAATGTGTCACTGAGACAGGGTATGGAGAGGAAGAAAGTGATCCAGCACATCAGAGGACTCTATAAGAAGATCTCAGCGGCCTCAAGACACTGCAGGAACTGGTGCAGCAACTCACCACGACCGGTGAGTACTGGGGAGAGATATACGAACAACTCACCCACGACCGGTGATATGTGGGGAGGAGAGTTATACTGAACAACCACACAGGACCGGTGAGTACTGGGGAGGGGAGTATACTGAACAATCACACACACCGTGATACTGGGGAGGAGAGTATACTGACAACTCACACAGGACCGGAGAGTACTGGGGGAGGAGAGTTACACTGAACAACTCACACAGGACCGCGGAGTACGGGGAGGAGAGTTATACGACAATCACACAGGACCGTGAGTACTGGGCAGCAACTCACACACGACCAGTGAGTACTGGGGAGGGGAGTTATACAACAATCACACACGACCCGGTGAGTACTGGGGGAGGAGAGTTATACTGAACAACTCACACAGGACCAGGTGAGTACTGGGGCAGGAGAGTTATAACTGAACAACTCACACAGGACCGGTGAGTACTGGGGAGGAGAGTATACTGAACAACTCACACAGGAGGACGGTGAGTACTGGGGAGGAGGAGTTATACTGAACAACTCACACACGACCGCGTGAGTACTGGGGCAGTACAACTCCACACACGACCAGTGAGTACTGGGGGAGGGGAGTAACTGAACAACTCACACACGACCGGTGAGTACTGGGGGAGGAGAGTTAATACTGAACAATCACCACACGACCAGTGAGTACTGGGGCAGCAACTCACACACACCGGTGAGTACTAGGGGCAGCAACTCACACATGACCGGTGAGTACTGGGCAGCCAAGCTCACCACACGACCGGTGAGTACTGGGGTGAGGAGAGTTATACTGAACAACTCACACACGACCGGTGAGTACTGGGCAAGCAACTCACACACGACCGGTGAGTATGGGGAGCAAAAACTCACACGATGACCGGTGAGTACTGGGGGCATGCAACTCACACACGACCGGTTGAGTACCTGGGGCAGCAACTCACACAGACCGAGTGAGTACTGGGCAGCAACTCACACATGACTGCGTGAGTACTGGGGAGGAGAGTTATACTGAACACAACTCACACAGGACCGGTTGAGTACTGGGGAGGGAGTTACACAACAACTCAACACAGGACCGGGTAGAGTCTGGGGAGGGGGAGTTACACAACTCACACAACGACGGTGGAGTTCTGGGAGGGAGTTCCAAGCAGGCCACAAATGGCATGTGTCAGCATATGGTCTCACAAGGGGTCTGAGGATCTCATTCTCGGTACCTATGGCAGTTAGGCTACCTCTGGCGAGCACATGAGAGGGCTGTGCGGCCCCACAAAGAAATGCCACCCCACACCATTGACTGACCCACCGCCAAACCGGTCATGCTGGAGATGGTTTGCAGGCAGCAGAACAATCTCCACGGCGTCTCCAGACTCTTCATGTCTGTCACATGTGCTCATGTGCTCAGTGTGAAACTTGCTTTCATCTGTGAAGAGCACCGGGCGCCAGTGGCGAATTTGCCAATCTTGGTGTTCTCTGGCAAATGCCAAACGTCCTGCACGGTGTTGGGCTGGGAAGCACAAACCTCCACCTGTGGACGTTGGCCCTCATACCACCCTCATGGAGTCTGTTTCTGACCGTTTGAGCAACACATGCACATTTGTGGCCTGCTGGAGGTCATTTTGCCAGGGCTCTGGCAGTGCTCCTCCTGCACAAAGCGGAGGTAGCGGTCCTGCTGCTGGGTTGTGCCCTCCTACGGCCTCCTCCACGTCTCCTGATGTACTGGCCTGTCTCCTGGTAGCGCCTCCATGCTCTGGGACACTACGCTGACAGACACAGCATACTTCTTGCCACAGCTCACATTGATGTGCCATCCTGGATGAACTGCACTACCTGAGCCACTTGTGGGTTGTAGACTCCGTCTCATGCTACCACTAGAGTGAAAGCACCGCCAGCATTCAAAAGTGACCAAAACATCAGCCAGGAAGCAAGGAACTGAGAAGTGGTCTGTGGTCACCACCTGCAGAACCACTCCTTTATTGGGGTGTCTTGCTAATTGCCTATTAATTCCACCTTTTGTCTATTCCATTTGCACAACAGATGTGAAATTTATTGTCAATCAGTGTTGCTTCCTAAGTGGACAGTTTGATTTCACAGAAGTGTGATTGACTTGGAGTTACATTGTGTTGTTTAAGTGTTCCCTTTATTTTTTTTGAGCAGTGTATATATATATCTGTGAACAGATGCATATCTCTTAATGACTGTTTACTGTTCTATAATGTTGGTAACCAGTTACAGTGTTGGTAACCAGTTATAATGTTGGTAACCAGTTTATAATTGGAACCAGTTTATAATGTTGTAACCAGTTATAGTTGGCAGTGTATAATGTGGGAACCAGTTATAATGTTGTGACCAGTTTATAATGTGGGTGGACCATTTATAATGTTGGGAACCAGTTTATAATGTTGGTAACCAGTTTATAATGTTGGGAACCAGTTTATAATGTTGGTAACCAGTTTATTGGGAACCAGTTTATAATGTTGGGAACCAGTTTATAATGTTGGGAACCAGTTTATAATGTTGGTATAGTGGTAACCAGTTTATAATGTTGTAACCAGTTTATTGGAACCAGTTTATAATGTTGGAACCAGTTTATAATGTTGGTAACCAGTTTATAATGTTTGGTACCAGGTTATAATGTTGGTAACCAGTTTATAATGTTTTTTGGTAACCAGTTTATAATGTTGGTAACCAGTTTATAATGTTGGTAACCAGTTTATAATGTTGGTAACCAGTTTTATAATTGGTAACCAGTTTATAATGTTGGTAAACCAGTTTATAATGTTGGTAACCAGTTTATAATGATGGTAACCAGTGTATTAATGTTGGTAACCAGTTTATAATGTTGGTAACCAGTTTTTAATGTTGGTAACCAGTTTATAATGTTGTACCAGTTTATAATGTTGGGAACCAGTTATAATGTTGGAACCAGTTTATAATGTTGGTAACCAGTTTATAATGTGTAACCAGTTTATAATGTTTGTAACCAGTTTCTAATGTTGGAACCAGTTATAATGTTGGGAACCAGAATAAGTGTCAGTTTATAATGTTGGTAACCAGTTTATAATGTTGGTAACCAGTTTATAATGATTGTAACCAGTTTATAATGTTGGTAACCAGTTTATAATGTTGGTAACCAGTTTATAATGTTGGTAACCAGTTTATAATGTTTGTAACCAGTTTATAATGTTGGGAACCAGTTTATAATGTTTGGTAACCAGTTTATAATGATGGTAACCAGTTTATAATGTTGTAACCAGTTTATAATGTTAACCAGTTTATAATTGTGGTAACCAGTTTATAATAGAGTGACTGGGTTGCTAATACTATTTGATTTGTTTTTCAGTGCTGTGTGGTATGACCAGATGTCGTACCCTACTTCCTGGCAGCTGGACCCTACAGAGGGACCCAACAGGGAGAGAAGACGGCTGCAGAGGTGTTACCTCACCATCCCCAACAAGTACCTGCTCAAAGACAGACGCAAGCCAGACGGTACGTTGACCCTAACCCATAACTCTAACCATAACCCCTAACCCTCACCATCCCCAACAAGTACCTGCTCAAAGACCGACGCAAGCCAGACATACATTTAAAATCTAGTAATAATAATGATTAGTCAATCTGATCTTAATAATAATGATTAGTCAGTCTGATCTTAATAATAATGATTGGTCAGTCTGATCTTAATAATAATGATTAGTCAGTCTGATCTTAATAATAATGATTAGTCAGTCTGATTCTTAATATAATGATTAGTCAGGTCTGATCTTAATAATATTGATTAGTCAGTCTGATCTTAATAATAATGATTAGTCAGTCTGATCTTCAGCACCACTAGGGATGACATTCTAACAGCTGCAATAAAGAGCTTTTCATTTTTTTCTTAATTTTCGCTTATGAGAGCACTATCTGGAAACCCGCTATGATTTAATCCAGCGTATTGATCCCGTCTGTCTGACCCGGTCTGACCCTGTCTGATCCCGCCTGTCTGACCCGGTCTGATCCCGTCTGTCTGATCCCGTCTGTCTGATCCCATCTGTCTGACCCTGTCTGATCCTGTCTGATCCCGCCTGTCTGATCCCATCTCTGACCCTGTCTCTGATCCTGTCTGTCTGATCCCGTCTGTCTGACCCGGTCTGATCCCGTCTGTCTGATCCCGTCTCTCTGACCCTGTCTCTGACACTGTCTGTCTGATCCTGGTCTGATCATATCTGCCCTGGTCTGACCCTGTCTGTCTGACCCTGTCTGTCTGATCCCGTCTGTCTGATCCCGTCTGTCTGACCCGGTCTGATCCTGTCTGTCTGATCCCGTCTGTCTGATCCTGTCTGTCTGACCCGGTCTGATCCTGTCTGTCTGATCCCGTCTGTCTGATCCCGTCTGACCTGTCTGTCTGATCCTGTCTGACCCTGTCTGTTCCTGTCTGTCTGTCTATCTCTCCTTTCAGACCYRGCAGCGTGGGCTCCACTGTCCTTCCTGTTTGACCCTGTCTGTCTATCTCTCCTTTCAGACCCGGCAGCGCGGGCTCCACTATCCTTCCTGTTTGAGGATAAGACCCACTCCTCCTTCTCCTCCACGGTGAAAGACAAGGCCACCAGCGAACCAATCAGATTCACCAGACGCTGCATCAGTGTCGCTCCCTCCAGAGAGACCTCCGGAGAGCTGCTACTGGGTAGGAGACCACACCCCCTCCTAGCTTTATTGTCCAGTCAGTTTGCTCTGGACAAGGTCCCATTGAGGCTGCCTAAGCCTCTATTTAYTGGTGTGTGTGTGCTCTTCTCACACAGTGACCTTTTGACCCTCTGCATTCACAGGGAAGTCTGGGATGTACTTCGTGGARGATAACGCAGCTGACGCCCATGACAACCAGGTAACCCTTTCTCTCCACCTGCACATTTAGGATAGAGGTGTTGTCGTCTGGCTGCTCACTGTGTGTGTGTTGTGACAGAGTGTCCACGGGGAGACGGAGGCAGCCTCGTTCTCCTGGACCTATGAGGAGATAAAGGAGGTCCACAAGAGGTGGTGGCAGCTCAGAGACAACGCTGTAGAGATCTTCCTCACCAACGGACGGACTCTCCTGCTGGCCTTCCACACCACCAAGGTAGGAGGGACTACAGAGCACAGGGTCTCCTGCTAGCCCTCCACACCACCAAGGTAGGGTAGACTACAGAGCACAGGGTCTCCTGCTGGCCCTCCACACCACCAAGGTAGGTGGACTACAGAGCACAGGGTCTCCTGCTAGCCCTCCACACCACCAAGGTAGGATGACTACAGAGCACAGGGTCTCCTGCTGGCCTCCACACCACCAATGTAGGGTAGACTAGAGAGCACAGGGTTCTCCTGCTGGCCCTCCACACCACCAAGGTAGGGTAGACTACAGAGCACAGGGTCTCCTGCTAGCCCTCCACACCACCAAGGTAGGATGGACTACAAGAGCACAGGGTCTCCTGCTGGCCCTCCACACCACCAAGGTAGGGTAGACTACAGAGCACAGGGTCTCCTGCTGGCCCTTCCACACCACCAAGGTAGGGTAGACTACAGAGCACAGGGTCTCCTGCTGGCCCTCCACACCAGGGTTGATAGTTCAGCATCTCCCCATCTTTTTTAGATTTAAGAAGAAGAAGAAGCTGATTAAACTGCAGATCATTACACAGGTGCACCTTGTGCTGGGGACAATAAAAGACCACTCTAAAATTGCAGTTTTGTCACACAACACAATCCACAGATGTCTCAAGTTTCAGGCAGCGAGCAATTGGCATGCTGACTGCAGGAATGTCCACCAGAGCTGTTGCCAGAGAATTAATGTTCATTTCTCTACCATAACCTCCTCCAACGTGTTTTAGAGAATTTGGCAGTATGCCCAACCGGCCTCACAACCGCAGACCATTTGTATGGCGTCGTGTGGGCGAGGTTTGCTGATTCAACGTTGTGAACAGAGTGCCCCATGGTGCGGTGGGTTATGGTATGGGCAGGAAAAGCACAGACAACGAACAACAATTGCATTTTATCGATGGCAATTTGAATGCATAAAAATATTGACGAGATCCTGAGGCCCATTTTTTTTATGGTATCTGCGAGCAACAGTGTACAGTTGAAGTTGGAAGGTTACATCCACTTAGGTTGGATCATTAAAACTCGTTTTTCAACCACTCCACAAATTTCTTGTTAACAAACTATAGTTTTTGCAAGTCGGTTGGACATCTACTTTGTGCATGACACAAGTCATTTTTCCAACAGTTGTTTACAGACAGATATTTCACTTATAATTCACTATATCACAATTCAGTGGGTCAGAGTTTACATACACTAAGTTGACTGTGCCTTTAAACAGCTTGGAAAATTCCAGAAGATGATGTCATTGCTTTAGAAGCTCTGATAGGCTAATTGAATCATTTGAGTCAATTGGAGGTCTACCTGTGATGTATTTCAAGGCCTACCTTCAAACTCAGTGCCTCTTTGCTTGACATCATGGGAAAATCTAAAGAAATCAGCCAAAACCTCAGAAAAAAATTGTGACCTTTACAAGTCTGGTTCATCCTTGGAAGCAATTCCAAACGCCTGAAGGTACCACGTTCATCTGTACAAACAATAGTACGCAAGTATAAACACCATGGGACCACGCAGCCGTCATACCGCTCAGGAAGGAGAAGCATTCTGTCTCCTAGAGATGAACGTACTTTGGTGAAAAATACAATCAATCCCAGAACAACAGCAAAGGACCTTGAAGATGCTGGAGGAAACAGGTACAAAAGTATCTATATAAAATGTGTAAAATATAGTCCTATATGACATAACGTGAAAGGCCGCTCATCAAGGAAGAAGCCACTGCTCCAAAACACCATTAAAAAAGCCAGACTACGGTTTGCAACTGCACATGGGGACAAAGATCGTACTTTTTGGAGAAATGTACACTGGTCTGATGAAACAAAAATAGAACTGTTTGGCCATAATGACCATCGTTATGTTTGGAGGAAAAAGGGGGATGCTTGCAAGCCGAAGAACACCATCCCAACCGTGAAGCAGCATCATGTTGTGGGGTGCTTTGCTGCAGGAGGGACTGGTTGCCCTCACAAAATAGATGGCATCATGAGGAAGGAAAATGATGTGGATATATTGAAACAACATCTCAAGACATCAGTCAGGAAGTTAAAGCTTGGTCCAAATGGGTCTTCCAAATGGACAATGACCCAAGCATACTTCAAAGTTGTGGCAAAATGGGCTTAAGGACAACAAAGTCAAGGTATTAGAGTGGCCATCGCAAAGCCCTGACCTCTATCCTATGGATAATTTGTGGACAGAACTGAAAAAGCGTGTGCGGCAAGGAGGCCTACAAACCTGACTCAGTTACACCAGCTGTGTCAGGAGAATGGGCCAAAATTCACCCAACTTATTGTGGAAAGCTTGTGGGAGGCTACCCAAAATGTTTGACCCAAGTTAAACAATTTAATGGCAATGCTACCAAATACTAATTGGTTTATGTAAACTTCGACCCACTGGAATGTGATGAAAGAAATAAAAGCTGAAATAAATAATTCTCTCTACTATTATTCTGACATTTCACATTCTTAAAACAAAGTGTGATCCTAACTGGACCTAAAACAGGGAATTGATACTAGGATTAAATGTCAGGAATTGTGAAAAACTGAGTTGAAATGTATTGGCTAAGTGTATATAAACTTCTGACTTCAACTGTATATCTGTATTCCCAGTCATCTAATCAATAGATTGAATTTATTTAATTTGACTGATTTCATAAAGAAATGTAATTAAATTGTTGCATTTATGTTTTTGTTCAGTATGTAATCTCCTGGCTAGCATTTTGTAGCATGTAGCAATGCTAGTGGAAAGTGATTGTATCAGCTAGCATTAACATAACACAATACTGAGCTGCAGCTAGCTAAAAAAAAAAGTGATGGCTTAAAAAGTATTACACAATTTACGCAATAAAACTAGATTTTAAATTTCCTGTTTCCGTAGTTCCGCGATGACGTGTACCACAACATCCTGACCTCTGACCTTCCCAACCTCCTGGAGTATGGTAACATCACGGCGTTAACACACCTGTGGGGCTCGGGGCAGATCAGTAACTTTGAGTACTTGACGCACCTCAACAAGCACTCTGGGCGGAGCTTCAACGACCTGATGCAGTACCCCGTCTTCCCCTTCATACTGAAGGACTACATTTCAGAGACACTGGACCTGGGGGACAGCGCCATCTACAGGTCAGTTATAGTACTAACGCGGTTAGCTCAGGGGTCAGTGTTATAACGAACTGACGTGTTAATTGGTACTACAGACCAAAGAAAAACAGAACAGGAAGTTTGACCTTTTTTCTTTCTCTCTCTTTTGGACTGTTTTCAGGAACCTGAACAAGCCCATAGCAGTCCAGTCTAAAGAGAAGGAGGATCGCTATGTGGACAATTATAAGGTAAACCGCTCGATACAGCCTTACTGTGTTACTGCTTCTCTTGAATACGAGATCAGTATTTCTAATGTATTCACGTCGCATAAACTGGAGCTTCTACCTCTTCCAGTACCTGGAGGAGGAGTATCGTAAAGGAGCGCATGAGGACGACCCCATGCCTCCTGTCCAGCCGTACCATTATGGATCTCACTACTCCAACTCTGGCACTGTGCTACACTTCCTGGTTCGCATGCCTCCATTCACCAAGATGTTCCTGGCCTACCAGGGTAAGACACCCGCACAGATGTGTACTGCTAATGTAGCTGACGGAAACCCCTCTCATCTTAAGAATTGCTATTTTCGTGTTCACCGCAAAAAAAGATCACTGCCATCTGTATTGTGTTATTAGCATGATCCTGAGGCTGATCACTGCCATCTGTATTGTGTATTAGCATGATCCTGAGGCTGATCACTGCCATCTGTATTGTGTATTAGCATGATCCTGAGGCTGATCACTGCCATGCTATTGTGTTATTAGCATGATCCCTGAGGCTGATCACTGCCATCTGTATTGTGTTATTAGCATGATCCTGAGGCTGATCACTGCCATCTGTATTGTGTTATTAGCATGATCCTGAGGCTGATCACTGCCATCTGTATTGTGTTATTAGCATGATCCTGAGGCTGATCACTGCCATCTGTATTGTGGTATTAGCATGATCCTGAGGCTGATCACTGCCATCTGTATTGTGTTATTAGCATGATCCTGAGGCTGATCACTGCCATCGTTATTGTGTTATTAGCTGATCCTGAGGCTGATCACTGCCATCTGTATTGTGTTATTAGCATGATCCTGAGGCTGATCACTGCCATCTGTATTGTGTTATTAGCATGATCTAGCTGAGGCTGATCACTCCATCTGTATTGTGTTATTAGCATGATCCTGAGGCTGATCACTGCATCTGTATTGTGTTATTAGCATGATCCTGAGGCTGATCACTGCCATCTGTATTGTGTTATTAGCATGATCCTGAGGCTGATCACTGCCATCTGTATTGTGTTATTAGCATGATCCTGAGCTGACTGCCATCTGTATTGTGTTATTAGTCATAGGCTGAGGCTGATCACTGCCATCTGTTATTGTGTTTATATGCATGATCCTGAGGCTGAGGCTGATCACTGCCATCTGTATTGTGTTATTAGCATGATCCTGAGGCTGATCACTGCCATTGTATTGTGTTATTGCATGATCCTGAGGCGATCACTGCCATCTGTATTGTGTTATTAGCATGATCCTGAGGCTGATCACTGCCATCTGTATGTGTTATTAGCATGATCCTGAGGCTGATCACTGCCATCTGTATTGTGTTATTAAGCATGATCCTGAGGCTGATCACTGCCATCTGTATTTGTGTTATTAGCATGATCCTGAGGCGTGATCACTGCCATCTGTATTGTGTTATTAGCATGATCCTGAGGCTGATCACTGCCATCTGTATTGTGTTATTAGCATGATCCTGAGGCTGATCACTGCCATCTGTATTGTGTTATTAGCATGATCCTGATGCTAGGCTGATCACTGCCATCTGTATTGTGTTATTAGCATGATCCTGTAGGCTGGTCACTGCCATCTGTATGTGTGTATTAGCATGATCCTGAGGCTGATCACTGCCATCTGTATTGTGTTATTAGCATGATCCTGAGGCTGATCACTGCCATCTGTATTTGTGTTATTAGCATGATCCTGAGGCTGATCACTGCCATCTGTATTGGTGTTATTAGCATGATCCTGAGGCTGATCACTGCCATCGTATTGTGTTAGATATCTGCAGCTGAGGCTGATCACTGCCATTGTATTGTGTTATTAGCATGATCCTGAGGCTGATCACTGCCATCTGTATTGTGTTATTAGCATGATCCTGAGGCTGATCACTGCCATCTGTATTGTGTTATTAGCATGATCCTGAGGCTGATCACTGCCATCTGTATTGTGTTATTAGCATGATCCTGAGGCTGATCACTGCCATCTGTATTGTGTTATTAGCATGATCCTGAGGCTGATCACTGCCATCTGTAGTGTTATTAGCATGATCCTGAGGCTGATCACTCGCCATCTGTATTGTGTTATTAGCATGATCCTGAGGCTGATCACTATCCTACTGTATTGTGTTATTAGCATGATCCTGAGGCTATCACTGCCATCGTTATTGTGTTATAGCATGATCTCTGAGGCTGAGGCTGATCACTGCCATCTGTATTGTGTTATTAGCATGATCCTGAGGCTGATCACTGCCATCTGTATTGTGTTATTAGCATGATCCTGAGGCTGATCACTGCCATCTGTATTGTGTTATTAGCATGATCACTGAGGCTGATCACTGCCATCTGTATTGTGTTATTAGCATGATCCTGAGGCTGACGCATCTGTATTGTGTTATTAGCATGACTTGAGCGTGATCACTGCCATCTGTATTTGTTTATTAGCATGATCCTTAGGCCCTGCACTGATTGTCTACATGCCATCTGTATTGTGTCTATTTGAGCATGATCCCGAGCTATCACTGCCATATGTATTGTGTTATTAGCATGATCCTGAGGCTGATCACCCATCTGTATTGTTGTTATATTAGTCATGATCCTGCTGAGGCTGATCACTGCCATCTGTATTGTGTTATTAGCATGATCCTGAGGCTGATCACTGCCATCTGTATTGTGTTTATAGCATGATCTGAGGCTGATCACTGCCGTATCTTGTATGTGTATTCATGCATGATCCTGAGGCTGACACTCCATCTGTATTGTTTATTAGCTATACCTGATGACTGATTCACTGCCATCTGAAGTGTTTATTAGCATGATCCTGAGCGATCGATCTGCCATCTGATATGTGTTATTACATGATCCTGAGGCTGATCACTGCCATCTGTATTGTTGTTATTAGCATGATCCTGAGGCTGAGCTGTCACTGCCATCTGTATTGTGTTATTAGCAGATCCTGAGCTATTCACTTGCCATCTGTATTGTGTTATTAGCATGATCCTGAGGCTGATCAACTGCCATCTGTTATTGTGTTATACATGATCCTGTACTGATATCACTGCCATCTGTATGTTGTTGTTATTAGCATGATCCTGAGGCTGATCACTGCCATCTGTATATTGGTTATTAGCATGATCCGTAGGGCTGATCACTGCCATCAATTTATTGTGTTATTAGCATGATCCTGAGGCTGATCACTGCCATCTGTATTGTGTTGATTAGCATGACTGGAGCTGAGGCTCATATCACTGCCATCTGTATTTTTTGATTAGCATGATCCTGAGGCTGATCACTGCCATCTGTATTGTGTTATTAGCATGATCTGAGGCTGAGGCTGATCACTGCCATCTGTATTGTGTTATTAGCATGTTATCCTGTGAGGCTGATCACTGCCATCTGTATTGGTTATTACATGATCCTGAGCGGCTCAGTCACTGCCATCTGCTTATTGTTATTAGCATGATCCTGAGGCTGATCACTGCCATACTGTATTGTTGTATTAGCATGATCCTGACGTGCTGAGGCGATCACTGCCATTCTGTATTGTGTTATTATAGCATCATGATCCATATTATGTAGCACTATGACGCACTGCCATCTGTATTGTGTTTTAATTAGCATGATCCTGAGGCTGATCACTGCCATCTGTGATTGTGTTATTAGCATGATCCTGAGCTGAGGCTGATCACTGCCATCTGTATTGTTTATTAGCATAATCTGTTAGTCTGAATCTCACTGTAGCCGATCTGTAAGTTTTGTTATATAGCATATGCCACTGAGGCTGATCACTGCCATCTGTATTGTGTTATTAGCATGATCCTGAGGCTGATCACTGCCATCTGTATTGTGTTATTAGCATGTATCCTGAGCTGATCACTGCCATCTGTATTGTGTTATTAGCATGATCCTTAGGCTGAGGCTGATCACTGCCATCTGTATTTTAGTTTATCTTCTTATGCATACTCCTTAGATGAGGCATGATCGACTGCCAATACTTGTGAGTATCTTAGATTTTCCTGTCAAAATTAGCAGTAGATGCTAGTACTGGAGTACTGAATCATCTTGGCGCTATCTTATTGTGTTGTCGAGCGCTGAATCCTGATAGCAACTCTGATTCACTTTGTCCACTGTGTTAGTTGTATAAATGTACATATGATCCGGGTGCATGCTAGCCACTATCCATTCCTTCGTTAATTGGGTTATCCTATAGGCATGAAATTCGCGTGAGGTAGTGACGATCACTGCCATCTCGATTGTTAATATGAGCATAGCATCAGTTTGAGACTATGGATCTATCTGCACAATACCAGTATTTTGCAAAATTAGCATACAATTGAATGCCTGAAGGCTGATCACTACAGCATCTAGTATCAGTGTGTTATAATTCCCGCCGATACTGAAGCTGATCCTACTGCACATCTTAGAGTGTGTATTGTGTTATAAGCATGATCCTGAGGGGCTATCGACTGTCCCATCTTTTGAATTGGTAGTTAATTTAAATAGTCTATATGTTATCCTGATTGACTCTTGTATCAACGCACATCCGGTGAGTACTATATTTAGTGGTAAGCATAGAAGCCCTTGAGCGAGGCTAACTCATATCTCGCCTATAAACAGTTGGAGTATGTGTTGTAGCCAACACATGAGAATTGCTTTAATGGATCAATGCACGGACATCTATTCAAACCTCTCCAACTCTTGACTTGTTTGTATTAGCTTTATGCCATTATCTGAGCGTCTCTAACACTGAACCATTTCTTTAGTGTGTGGGTTATTAGCAATGATCCTTGACGTAGCTGATCACTGCACATCTGTAATTGTAGTTCAAGATGAAGTACACTTTGATCCCTCTACTGAGGCTTGGATCGTGGCATCTGCCATTCTTTATGGTAATAGATTTATTTCTGCAGATCCTGGTGAGGCCTATGATCACGCCTATATCGTGGAGTCTCAATGAAATCATTTTCTGAGTTAGTCGGGATGCTTAGACCTAGGAAGGACTATTGCTGTAGGCTTGAGATCATAGCCCACTTCCGTTATCTATGTGACTTTAGACGTACACATGTAGTCTGTCTTCCTGTATGGGACTGATCACTGCCAATCTGTAGTTACTGTATTGATGCAGATTATCCTAGGTCTGTACAACATCTTGTGTATGCCTCAGCTCCGTGCGATAGTTTAACGACACTCGGCGTAAATCTAGTATGGACTCTGAGCTCACACAAAGTGGACTAATTGGGCACCATACGATAAGTGACTTGCCTGCTGATTAGGACTTGTACTACTCTCTGCCCCTCACACTCAACACTTTCTCCTCATTCCGGCCCTCTGTATCCCCCTCTCTTCGTGCCCCTCTTCCATTTCTTCTTCTCTGCTTCGTGTTCGTTTCCAATGCTCTTCCTCCGAAGCCTCTCATCTTTGTTGATATAAAGTCAAGTTGAGGAGAATATGCAGACGGTATCTTGCAATTCACCAAAATGATTGGAGACAAATATGTAAGAGGCTGTTACTGCCTCATTCACACACAAACACTAAAAACGAGGCCTTGCTGTTCGGTCCTTATGTCATCATCAGCCTACAGGTTTATAATATTAGTGGTGTAAGATAGGTGATTCCAGACTCATGAGGCTCTTGAATTAAATGCAACTATCCCTGAACATCTGACAGCGCTCCCACACATAATGAGAAAATATAACGTATGGCAAATGCTACTCTTCTCTCGTTCAGAGAGCTCAATGCAAACATACGCTCAGAAAGTAGACGGAGAAGTACCGTGAGTATCCTGAAATACTGAACATAATCAACCTTATTCCTCTTCAGAGAAGTTCAGTTCTTTGTTGTGAGACAAACTATAGATTCTATGAGTATAAAGAGATGCGGGACACCAACAACAAGCTTAGTTTCTCGTGATACCTGTCTGTAACGTCCTCTGAGGTGATACAACAACATGCCGCCAAAAGAGTTCACTCTGCGCTTTTCACACGTACGACCGCGAGACAGGTATAGTGCGAGAACGTGAGACCGACACACAGTCCCATCTCTTAGACTGTCACTCCTCAGTAAATAATCTGCCGTTCGGGAATTAATGACCCTCGCGCGTGTAATGTTCCTGGTCAACACGAGAGGTTGGCGGCAAGGAGGAAATATATCCACACACATCGTACCTCAATATACAATCTAATCCCAGTAGGCTCCACTGATTACAACAGACCCAGCTCAAAAACCTAGAGCGACAAAAGGCACATGGAGACCACACCACAGCTCATATTACCTCAGTACTTGCCGTATACCTGTGTCATCTAGACTGTAGGTCACGGAGCTTAGAACGAGAGATTTAGTCAAGATAACACACACACACTCTATACCTGTTCTGTAACTCCTCATACCTCCCTGGTTCCTGGTCAACCGAGAGGAAAGAACCAACCACCCGATACATCTCTATACCTCTCTGTAACTCGGCGTCTATACCTCCGCCGCAGTTCACTCTGGCTCCAACCTCGAATTCAGGGAGCAGGGTAGGAGAATAGACCACAACACATCTCTATACCTGTCTGAAACTCCTCTTATACCTCCTGAGTTCCTGGTCAAGCCGAGAGGAAGACCGATGGCACACAATCCTCGATATACTCGGTCTGTTAACCCTCTTACACCTCCCACTGATTTTCCTGCGGTCATATCCGAGTGACGAGGGAGCTTAGATAATAGACCACACATCTCACTATACCCATGTCTGCAGTTCACTGTTCAATCAGTAGAGGGTTAGGAGAATAGACCATCAGCACACCGCTATACCTCCCACGAGTTCATGCTGGTCATACAGAATTTGAGTTGGAGAATCACCACACACTCCTCTATACCTCCCTTGAATGTTCTTCTGGACAACAAAGAGAGTAGTAGAATAGGCCACAACGACTCCTCTTATAACCTCCGCTGACTTTCCGGGTCAACAGAGAAGAGCAATGTTTAGGAGAATGTTAATAGTAAACATAGTAGCCAAGGTGGTGGACTTGCCTATTTAACGGTCCTAGCTGTTTTGTTAGTGTTTTTTCTTCATTGTTTGTAACTAATTTTGTACATAATGTTGCTGCTACCGTCTCTAATGACCGAAAAGARCTTCTGGACATCAGAACTCACCTCAAACTGGACAAAGATTTTTCTTTAATGAGTCCGACGCGAAGGATATACTGCTTTGTCGAAACAAGGTCCCCGTCATCTGTGTGAAGAAAAGGCAGAGAAAAAGGGGGAGGAGGGCGGAGTGCCTTGTATGTATTCGCCGACGAGTAGGTAAACCACCACTTCCCTCTGTATTATTGGCCAACGTGCAATCACTGGAAAACAAACTGGACGATCTACGATTAAGACTATCCTACCAACGGGACATTAAAAACTGTAATATATTATGTTTCACCGAGACGTGGCTAAAAGACGACACGAATAATATAGATCTGGCTGGGTTTTCCGTGCATCGGCAGGACAGAGCAGCTACGTCAGACGAGGTGTGGGGGGGGGGGTGTCTTTGTCAATAACAGCTGGTGCTCGTTGTCTAATATTAAAGAAGTCTCGATGGTATTGCTCACCTGAGGTAGAGTACCTCATGATAAGCTGTAGATCACACTATCTACCAAGAGGGTTCTCATCTATATTATTCGTAGCCGTCTATTTACCACCACAAACCGAGGCTGGCACTAAGACCGCACTCAGGAAGGCCATAAGCAAACAACAAAATGCTCATCCAGAAGCGGAAGTTGCTAGTGGCCGGGGACTTTAATGCAGGGAAACTTAAATTAGTTTTACCTAATTTCTATCAGCACTTTAAATGTGGAACCAGAGGGACAAAAAACTCTAGACCACCTTTACTCCACACAAAGCTCTCCCTCACCCTCCATTTGGCAAATCTGACCATAATTCTATCCTCCTGATTCCTGCTTACAGGCAAAACTAAAGCAGGAAGTACCAGTGACTTGCGCAATACGGAAGTGGTCAGATGACGCGGATGCTAACCTACAGGACTGCTTTGCTAGCACAGACTGGAATATGTTCCAGGATTCTTCCAATGACATGGCAACATCTACAAACATTTTCCAGCGAAGTATAGGAGTCACGAAAGTCAGAAATAGCGATAAAATTAATCGCTTACCTTTGAAGATCTTCATCTGGTTACAGTCACAAGAGTCCCAGCTACACAATAAATGTTTGTTTTGTTCGATAAAGTCCCTCTTTATATCCCAAAAACTCTGTTTTGTTGGCACGTTTTGTTCAGTAATCCACAGGCTCAATGGCGGTCAAAACATGCAGACGAAAACATCCTAATAGTACTAGTAAAGTTCGTCGAAACATGTCAAACGATGTTATAATTATATCCTCAGGTTGCTACTGTCTAAATAATCGATAATATTTCAACCGGACAAAAGCGTATTCAATAGAAAGGAAAAACAACGAAGGGCGCGCAATCGGTCATGCGCGCAAACCAGCTCTGCATTCTTCCTCAGTCCCTGAGGAAAGGTCTCATTCTTCTTTCATTTTTCAGAAACCAAGCCTGAAACAATGTCTAAAGACTGTTGACATCTAGTGGAAGCCATAGGAACTGCAATCTGGTTCCTAACCATTTAGATACTCTATAGGCATTAAATTGAAAACTACTCACATCAAAAAAATCCTGGATGGATTTTCCTCAGGTTTTCACCTGCCATATCAGTTCCGTTATACTTACAGACATTATTTTAACAGTTTTGGAAACTTTAGAGAGTTTTCTATCCAAATCTACCAAGTATATGCATATCCTAGCTTCTAGGCCTGAGTAACAGGCAGTTTACTTTGGGCACGCTTCTCATCCAGATGTCGAAATACTGCCCCCAAGCCATCCAACTTGTAAGTCGCTCTGGATAAGAGCGTCTGCTAAATGACTTAAATGTAAATATAAATAAGAATGAACTCTATTCTTGAACTGCATTGTTGGTTAAGGGTTTGTAAGTAAGCATTTCACTAAGGTTGTTTTCGGCGCATGTGACAAATTCCATTTGATTTGGTCCATAATCTGTTTAGTATTATATGTATATATTTTATTATAGGTATTCCCAAACCGGAGTATRCATACTCGTTGACACCAAGGAACTTTTTCTCGGCTGAATGATCTGAATCTAGGATTAGAGGGACTCCGCAACTATATTCAATGTGCGGGACAAAATTGAGGCTATGATTAGGAAGTTGAAGCTCTTCTTTATCTGCATTAACAAGGACAAGYTAAAGCTTTAGAGGGTGTGAACGATGCTGAATGGGTGRAGACAAAGAAGAGCTCTCCAGTAGGTGTACCAAAATAGTCAAGTGCCGTTTTCTTAAAGTGGCGTTACGAGTTTATCAACTTTCAAAGCAGAATTACTTTCCCATTGTTCCTCAACTGTAGTGTATAATATACCATTTTCTAGCTCTTATCCAATGTTAAAAAAAAACACAATCTCAACTTTTGCTTCATACGACCGAATCAATCAATCAAATGTATTTATATAGCCCTTCTTAAATCAGCTGATGTCACAAAGTGCTGTACAGAAACCCAGCCGGTTGGTCACATATTACCAGTAAGAAATGTTTTACTGTAGACGCCAATATTACCAGTAAGAAATGTTTACAGTAGACATTATACCAGTAAGGAATGTTTTACTGAGACGCCCATATTACCAGTAAGGAATGTTTTACAGTAGACGCCCATATTAACAGTAAGAAATGTTTTACTGTAGACGCCCATATTAACAGTAAGAAATTTTACAGTAGACGCCATATTACCAGTAAGGAATGTTTTACTGTAGACGCCCATATTAACAGTAAGAAATGTTTTACAGTAGACGCCCATATTACCAGTAAGGAATGTTTTACTGTAACGCCCTATTACCAGTAAGGAATGTTTACTGGAGATGCCCATATTACCAGTAAGGAAAGTTTTACAGTAGACGCCCATATTAACAGTAAGGAATGTTTTACAATAGACGCCCATATTACCAGTAAGGAAAGTTTTACTGTAGACGCCCATATTACCAGTAAGAAATGTTTTACAGTAGACATATTACCAGTAAGAAATGTTTTACTGTAGACGCCCATATTACCAGTAAGGAATGTTTTACAGTAGACGCCCATATTACCAGTAAGGAATGTTTTACTGTAGACGCCCATATTACCAGTAAGGAAAGTTTTACAGTAGACGCCCATATTAACAGTAAGAAATGTTTTACTGTAGACGCCCATATTACCAGTAAGGAATGTTTACAGTAGACGCCCATATTACCAGTAAGGAAGGTTTACAGCAGATGCCCATATACCAGTAAGGAAGGTTTTACAGTAGACGCCCATATTACCAGTAAGGAAGGTTTTACAGTAGACGCCC
Source organism: Salvelinus sp. IW2-2015 (assembly GCF_002910315.2). Taxonomy (NCBI): domain Eukaryota; kingdom Metazoa; phylum Chordata; class Actinopteri; order Salmoniformes; family Salmonidae; genus Salvelinus; species Salvelinus sp. IW2-2015. Next base: position 76,222 of record NW_019944055.1, on the reverse strand, counting down.
ATATTACCAGTAAGAAATGTTTTACTGTAGACGCCCATATTACCAGTAAGGAAGGTTTTACAGTAGACGCCCATTTACCAGTAAGAAATGTTTTACTGTAGACGCCCATATTACCAGTAAGGAATGTTTTACAGTAGACGCCCATATTACCAGTAAGGAAGGTTTTACAGTAGACGCCCATATTACCAGTAAGGAAGTTTTACAGTAGACGCCCATATTACCAGTAAGGAATGTTTTACAGTAGACGCCCATATTACCAGTAAGGAAGGTTTTACAGTAGACGCCCATATTACCAGTAAGAATGTTTTACTGTAGACGCCCATATTACCAGTAAGAAATGTTTTACAGTAGACGGCCATATTACCAGTAAGGAATGTTTTACAGTAGACATATTACCAGTAAGAAATGTTTTACAGTAATGTTTTACGCCCATACCAGTAAGGAATGTTTTACAGTAGACGCCCATATTACCAGTAAGGAATGTTTTACAGTAGACGCCCATATTACCAGTAAGGAATGTTTTACAGTAGACATATACAGTAAGAAAGTTTACAGTAGACGCCATATTACCAGTAGAGAATGTTTTACAGTAGACGCCCATATTAAACAGTAAGAAATGTTTTAACAGTTAGCACCTCCATTCCTCTTTCCAATGTGTCTCTGTCATCCTCCAGGTTTTGACTTTGGTGTGCGTCAAAACAGTGAGCGTGTGAACCACGTCAACCTGCCACCCTGGGCGAGGAACGACCCTCGTCTCTTCATCCTAATCCACCGCCAGGCCCTGGAGTCAGACCAGGTCTCTCAGACCCTCTGTCAGTGGATTGACCTGGTGTTTGGGTTGAAACAGAAGGGCAAGGCAGCTGTACATGCCATCAACGTATTCCACCCAGCTGTGAGTAGCTCTTTATGCCTGGGCCATATATATTMCACTAAATGGAACGGGAACAGAGAGGGACTGGATTTGGACAAAAAAAATGAACATTGGGTTTTGGTTTACCGTTGCAGAACGTGTTCCCTAATGAGCATGACCTTGGACAAGAAGAGACATTAGCTTGTATTTTAACTGTTTGACAAGTTTAGTCAAATTAGATTCTTCTCCCCTGGTCCGTAGACGTATTTCGGTATGGACGTGTCGTCAGTGGAGGACCCGGTGCAGCGGCGTGCTTTGGAGACCATGATCAAGACGTACGGACAGACGCCCAGACAGCTGTTCTCTGCATCCCACATCAGCAGAGCCGGACCCAGACTCATGGAGGGAGAGCTTCCTGCTGCCATGGGCCTCCTGGTGCAGCTGGCCTTCAGAGAGACCAGGGAACAGGTCAAAGATATAGTTTACCCGGTAGGTCAAAGGTCAAAGGTTAGGGGTTGTATTTAGTGTCGGTGTTACGGCCTCCTGGTGCAGCTGGCCTTCAGAGACACCAGGGTCATCCAATGGGTTTTGAGAAGGAGACAAGGAGAGAGGACTCGAGGAGTATGCAACTGAGATCTTCCCATAGTCTACCCGATAGGTCAAAGTTCAAACTGGGGAGTTATGGAGAAGTGTAGCGTAGTCTCCCTGAAAAACAGGTGTTGCTAAGTGGTCTTTACTACATGAAGATTTAATCGAAGTGAATTGAAACGATATGGGTCTGGGTGGGGCCATGCAGTGCTGTAGAATAATCATCCTTCTCTCTCTTCCCCCTCCACAGAGTCCCCTGTCCTGGATCAAGGGCCTGAAGTGGGGTGAGTATGTGGGCTCCCCCAGCTCTCCAGACCCTGCAGTGTGTTTCAGCCAGCCCCATGGAGAAAGGTTTGGCTCTCTACTGGCTCTCCCTACCAGAGCCATCTGTGGACTGTCACGCAACTTCTGTCTCATGATGATCTACAGCAAGGAACAAGGTGACAGTATATTATACTAGGAACAAGGTGACAGTCTATTATACTAGGAACAAGGTGACAGTCCTATTCATACTATGAAACAAGGTGCAGTCTAGTTATACTAGGAACAACGGTGACAGTCTTATATACTAATACGTTCAACTGGAACCAAGGTGACAGTCTATTTATACTAGAACCACAGGTGACAGTCTATATACAATAGGAACAAGGTGACAGGTCTAGTTAACTAGAACAAGGTTGACAGCGTCTATTATACTAGGAACAAAGGTGGACAAGTCTATTATACCTCAGGGAACAAGGTGACAGTCCTATTATACTAGGAACAATCGTGGACAGCTCTATGTATACTAGGACACAAGGTGGACAGCTACTTGTATACTAGGAACACACTAGGTGACAGTCTATTATACTAGGAACAAGGTGACCAGTCCTATTATACTAGGAAACAAGGTGACCAGTCTATTTATAGCATAGGAGACTCTATACTGGACATGACAGTCTATCCTTTACAGGAACACGGGTGACAGCTATGATACTAGGAACATGTAGGGACGTTATTATACTAGGAACACAGGTGAGACAGTCATTTAGTACTAGGACAACGGTGACCGCCTCAATTGATACTAGGCAACTAGAAGGCTGACACGTCTATCACTATCCTAGGAACAAGGTGAGGACACGTCTATGTTGACTAGACGACAAGTGACACGAGTCTATTATACTTAGGAACAATAGTCGCTGACAGTCTATTCATACTAGGAACACTAAGGTCGGACAGTCTATTAATACTCAGAACAAGCGTGACAGTCTCCCTTATACTAGAACAAAATCGGTGACAGTCTATTATACTTAGTGGAACATCGGTGACAGTCTATAGTATACTAGGAACAACGGTGCACATGACACGCTGCGCTCATCTATACTAGACAACGGCTGACAGTCTATCTATACTAGGACACGTGGCCCCCCACTCCCCAGACACCAGCCTGACCGAGTCATCGCATCACTGAGCACGTGAAGCTCCGTATACTGGTCGACCAACAGGCATCTATGCGTCATACTAGGACACTATCCTTACGGTTGACAGTCTATTATACTAGGAACAAGGTGACCAGCTCTATACTATACTCGCAACCAAGGTGACACCAACTAGTCTATAGGATACGCAACGGAGTAGGTCGACAGTCTCTTAATATAAACTATGTGACTAGCTATTATCACGTACGGGACATGCTGAGTCTATATATTACTAGGAACCCAAGGTGGACAGTCATTAATAGGACAAGCAAGGTTTGACAGTCCCTATTATAGCAAAACCGATGACATTATATGGTGGAAGTAGCTATTATACTAGGAACAAAACGGTGAACAGTCTTTAACTAGGGAAGACCATAAGGATTTGACTAGTGATCATGACAGTCTATTATCTATGGAACAACTGGAGTAACGTACGGTGATCGCTAGACAGGTGATTATACTACGATGAACATCACCTGGCTGACGCAGTCCTATTATACTAGGAACAAGGTGACCGGACTGCTATATATACTAGGAAACAAGGTGACAGTATCTATGTAGATACTAGGCAAACACAGGTGACAGTCTATATTATACTCAGGGAACACCCGGTGACAGTCTTATTAATACTAGGACAAGGGACAGTCTATTAGACTAGGAACATACATCGGGACAGCTCTATATACTAGGAACACGGCAGCTAGTCTTATACTAGGAACAAGGTGACACGTCTATATACTAGGACAAGGTGACATGTCTATATAGACTAGGAACACGTGGTGACAGTCTATTTATACTAGGAACAAGGTACAGTCTATTATACTAGACACAGGACATCTGTTTTACTAGCGAAGAGTGCACAGTCTATTATACTAGGTAACAAGGTTACGTCTGTTATACCTGAGGACACAAGGTGACAGCGTCCTATCTATACTAGGAACATAGGTGACTAGACTTCTATAGTCATTACCGTAGGAACACGGTGACGTCGCTATTATACTAGAACAAGAGTGACCTTTCTATCTATACTAGGAACAAGGTAACAGTCTATGATACTAGGAACAACAGGTGAGAGTCTATCTCATACTAGGGACAAGGTGACAGATCTCTCCTATATAACTAAGGAACAAGGTGGACAGTCTATTATACTAGGACACAGTGACAGTCTATTATACTAGGAACAGGTGGACATCTATTATACTAGGCAAACACAGGGACACTCTATATTATATAGCACGGACAGCAATCTGGACAAAGTCGTATTCTTATACTAGGAACAACGGCTACAGTCTATTATAACTAGGCAACAAGGTGACATTCGCTATTATACCTAGGAACAACGCGGCATTTTTGACTAGAACGGTGTCTATACTATACTAGGAACACCAGGTTGACACTTACTGTATACTAGGAACAAGGTGACAGTCTATTATACTAGGACAAGTACATGCATATAGGGAACAGTGACAGTCATATCTATACTAGAGACAGTTATTACGAGAAAACGGTGACAGTTCTCATTCTACTGGAACAATGGTGACAGTCATTTATACTAGGAACAAGGTGGACATTCCTAGTATACTAGGAACAAGCAAGTACATGTCCTATTATATCTAGGAAACAAGGCAACAGTCTATTATTACTAGGAACAAGGCTGACAGTCTATTATACTAGGAACAACCGAGTGACAGGTCTATAGACTCAGCCTAAACGTGAGACGTGTATACAGAATGGCTGACATCCGCTACTTATACTAAGAACAAGGTGGACAGTCCTAGTATACTAGAACCAACGGTAGACAGTCCTATTTATACAGGAAACAACGGTGACAGCTTCCTACACGTTATACTAGAGACAACGGTGACAGTCTATTATCCTAGGCAGGTACTCATTCAGGAACAAGTGACAGTCATTATACTAGGAACAAAGGTGACAGAGCTTTATTATACTAGAGAACAAGGTGGACAGTCTATTAATACTAGGAAACAAAGCGGTGAAGTTCTATACTAGAAATTATCTAGCTGAAAACGGTTACAGTCTATGTCTATACTAGGAACAAGGTGACAGCGTCAATCTTATACTAGGAACAAGGTGACACTAGTCATATATCACTAGGAACAATGGCTGACCAGTCCTACTTATACTAGGACCAAGGTGACAGTCACTAATCTATACCTAGGGGACAACATGCGTGACAGTCCTATATCACTAGCGGAACCATGGTCCGACACGTCTATTATACTACGGAACAAATCCGGTGACACAGTTCCCTATCATACTAGGAACAAGGTGCCACGTAGTCTCATTAATCTAGGAACAACTCAGGTGACACGTTATTTATCCACTAGGCCACAAAGTGTACACAGTCATATCTATACCCGGAACAAGGTTGACACAGTCCAATATGCTAGGAAGCTGACACATTATACTCTATCGGGACAAAGCCGTTCGACACTGTGATAGTCATATCTATACTAGTGACAACCGGTGGACACGATATATATTATACTATGGGACAGGTGACACAGTTTATTATACTAGGAGGGGACAAATTTTCTAGCAAGGTGACAACAGTCTAGATATCATAACTAGGGACAAAGGTGGACACAGTTCTACATATCTACCTAGGCAGACAAGGGCAGTATGACAACACGGCAATACTAGTGATCACTTAGTTATACTAGGGACAAGGTGAGACACAGTATATATTATACTGGGACAAGGGTGACACAGCTCATAGTATATTATACTAGGAACAAGGTGACCCCAGTATAATTATACTAAGGACAAGGTGACACAGTATAGTTATACAGGAAAAGGTGATCACAGTCTATTATACTAGGGACAAGGTTGACCAGTATATTATACTAGGAACAAGGTGGACACAGTTAGTATAATCATTACTAGGACAAGGTGACACAGTATATTAATACCCTAGGAACAAAGTGACACAGATATTATTATAACTAGGAATAAGGTGACACAGTAATATTAATGACTAGGAACAAGGTGACACAGTCTATTTACTAAGGACAAGGTGACACAGTATATATTACCCTAGGAACAAAGGTGACACCAGTAAATAGTAATTATACTAGGGACAAGGTTGACACATTACAGTATATCATACTAGGGAACAAGGTGACACAGTATATCATGACTAGGGACAGGTGACACAGTATAATTAACTAGAACAAGGTGACACAGTATATTATACTAAGGGACAAGGTGACACATTACAGTATAATTATATTCCCGAAAGAAATGATCTCACTCCAATGCATTTAATACGAAATTTGGCAAATATAGATAAGATCCTTGCTACATGGAAAGGAAAATACCTGTCTATTGTGGAAAATCCACCCTGATTAACTCTTTAGTCCAAGTGAGCTGACCTCTCCTCTGTGTCTCTAGGGGTGAGGAGCCCCTGACCCCTCCTCTGTGTCTCTAGTGTGAGGAGACCTGACTCCTCTCCTCTGTGTCTCAGGTGTGAGGAAGACCTGACCCCTCTCCTCCTGTGTCTTTAGGTGTGAGGAGACCTACCCTCTCCTCTTGTGTCTCTAGGTGTGAGGAGCCCTGACCCTCTCCCTGTGTCCTCCTAGTGTGAGGAGACCTGACCCTCTCCTCTGTGTCTCTAGTGTGAGGAGACCTGACCCTCTCCTCTGTGTCCTAGGTTGAGGAGCCCTGACCCTCTCCCTGTTTTGTCTCTAGGTGTGAGGAGACCTTGACCCTCTCCTCCTGTGTCTCTAGGTGTGAGGAGACCTGACCTCTCTCTGTGTCTCTAGTGGTGAGGAGACCTGACCCTCTCCTCTGTGTCCTAGGTGTGAGGAGACCTGACCCTCTCCTCTGTGTCTTTAGGTGTGAGGAGCACTGACCCTCTCCTCTGTGTCTCTAGGTGTGGAGGAGGCCCTGACCCCTCCTCTGTGTCTCTAGATGGAGGAGCCCCTGACCCCTCTCCTCTGTGTCCTCTAGGTGTGAGGAGACCTGACCTCTCCTCTGTGTCTCTAGGTGGAGAGCAAACTGACCTCTTCCCTGTGTCTCTAGGTGTTGAGGAGCCTGACCCTCTCCTCTGTGTCTCTAGGTGTGAGGAACCTGACCTCTCCTCTGTGTCTCTAGGTGTGAAGGAGGCACTGACCCTCTCCTCTGTGTCCTCTAGGTTGAGGAGACCTGACCCTCTCCTTCTGTGTCTCTAGGTGTGAGGAGCCCCTTGACCCTGCTCTCTGTGTCTTTAAGTGTGAGAGCCAACTTGACCCTCTCCTCTGTGTCTCTAGGTGTGAGGAGACCTGACCCTCTCCCCTCTGTGGGTCCTCTAGGTGTGAGGAGACCCTGACCCTCTCCTCTGTGTCTCTAGGTGTGAGGAGACCTGACCCTCTCCTCTGTGTCTCTAGGTGGAGGAGCCCTGACTCCTCTCCTCTGTGCTCTATGGTGTGAGGAGAAACCTGACCCTCTCCTCTGTGTCTCTAGGTGTGAGAGCCCTGCAACCTCCCTCTGTGTCTCTAGGTGTGAGGAGCCCTGACCCTCTCCTTCTGTTGTCTCTAGGTGTGAGGAGCCCTGAACCTCTCCTCTGTTGTCTCCTAGGTGTGAGAGACCTGACCCTCTCCTCTGTGTCTCTAGTGTGAGGAGACCTGACCTCTCCTCTGTGTCTCTAGGTTGAGAGCCCTGACCCTCTCCTCTGTGTCTCTAGGTGTGAGGAGCCTGACCCTCTCCTCGTGTTCTAGGTGTGAGGAGCCCTGACCCTCTCCTCTGTGTCTTTAGGTGTAAGAGCCCTGACCCTCTCCTTGTGTCTCTAAGTGGAAAGAAGACCTGACCCTCTCCTCTGTGTCTCTAGGTTGTGAGGAGCCGCCCCCTCTCCTCTGTGTCTTTAGTGTGAGGAGCCCTGAACCCTCTCTCTGTGTCTCTAGGTGTGAGGAGACCTGAACCCTCTCCTCTCGTGTCTCCTAGGTATGTGAGGAGCCCACCCTCTCCCCTGTGTTTCTAAGTGTGAGGAGACCTGACCCTCTCCTCTGTGTCCTAAGGTGTGAGGAAGCCCTGACCCTCTCCTCCTGTGTCCTCTAGTGTGGGAGCCCTGAACCCTCTCCTCTGTGTCTCTAGGTGTGGAGGAGACCTGGACCCTCTCCTCTGTGTCTCTAGGTGTGGAGGAGCCTGACCCTCTCTCTGTTGTCTCTAGGTGTGAGGAGACCTGACCCTCTCCTCTGTGTCTCTTAGTGTGAGAGCCTGACCCCTCTCCTCTGTGTCCTCTAGGTGTGAGAGCCCTGACCCTCTCCTCTGTGTCTCTAGTGTGTGAGGAGCCATGACCCTCTCCCTCTGTGTCTCTAGTGTGAGGAGAACCTGACCTCTCCTCTGTGTCTCTAGTGTGAGGAGCCCTGACCCTCTACTTGTGTCTCTAGGTGGGTGAGGAGCAGCACAGTAAACAGATATCTCAGTGGTCTGCCATCTTGCGAGTTGGGGCTAATGCTGACAACATGCTGAGGCTGAAGAGCAAACTACTGATAACCTAGCTTAATCAACTTCATATGTGCTCTCCACTACACCAGGTAACTACTGTAGCTAGTCTTTTATCACTTCACATATGGTGCTCTCCACTACACCAGGAAACTACTGTAGCTAGTCTTTATCACTTCATATGGTGCTCTCCACTACACCAGGTAAACTACTGTAGCTAGTCTTTATCACTTCATATGGTGCTCTCCACTACACCAGGTAAACGTTAATCATTCTCTCTCTAGGTAACAGCGTGTGCCTGGGTGTCTGATGGATGTCAGCTGTTCACCGGCAGTAGATGTGGAGTCATCACGGCCTACATTAACCGCTTCAATACAACTACTGTGAGTAGTACATATACACACTACATTACCAAAAGTATGTGGACACCTGCATGTCTACTACTGTGAGTAGTACAAGCCTCTCTCTCTCAATATATATATACACACTACATGACCAAAAGTATGTGGACACCTGCATGTCCAACATCTCATTCCAAAATCATGGGTATTAATATGGAGTTGGTTCCCCCCTTTGCTACTATAACAGCCTCCACTCTTCTGGGAAGGCTTTCCACTAGATGTTGGGACATTGCTGCTATAACAGCCTCCACTCTTCTGGGAAGGCTTTCCACTAGATGTTGGAACATTGCTGCTTTAACAGCCTCCACTCTTCTGGGAAGGCTTTCCACTAGATGTTGGAACATTGCTGCGAAGACTTGCTTCCACTCAGCCACAAGAGCATTAGTGAGGCCGGGAACTGATGTTGGGCGATTAGGCCTGGCTCACTGTTGGCGTTCCAATTCATCCCAAAGGTGTTTGATGGGGTTGAGGTCAGGGCTCTGTGCAGGCCAGTCAAGTTCTTCCACACCGATCTCGATAAACCATTTCTGTATGGACCTCGCTATGTGCACAGGGGCGTTGTCATGCTAAAACAGGAAAGGGCCTTCCCCAAACAGTTAACACAAAGTTGGAAGCACAGAATAGTCTAGAATGTCATTGTATGTTGTAGCGTTAAGATTTCCCTTCACGGGCCTCCCGGGTGGCGCAGTGGTCTAGGGCACTGCATCGCAGTGCTAGCTGCGCCACCAGAGTCTCTGGGTTCGCGCCCAGGCTCTGTCGCAGCCGGCCGCGACCGGGGGGTCCGTGGGGCGACGCACAATTGGCCTAGCGTCGCCCGGGTTAGGGAGGGTTTGGCCGGTAGGGATATCCTTGTCTCATCACGCTCCAGCGACTCCTGTGGCGGGCCGGGCGCAGTGCGCGCTAACCAAGGGGGCCAGGTGCACGGTGTTTCCTCCGACACATTGGTGCGGCTGGCTTCCGGGTTGGAGGCGCGCTGTGTTAAGAAGCAGTGCGGCTTGGTTGAGTTGTGCTTCGGAGGACGCATGGCTTTCGACCTTCGTCTCTCCCGAGCCCGTACGCGAGTTGTAGCGATGAGACAAGATTGTAATTACTAGCGATTGGATACCACGAAAAATGGGGAGAAAAGGGGATACAATTTTTAAATTTTTTATAATAATGTAAAAAAAGATTTCCCTTCACTGGAACGAAGGGGCCCGAACCATGAAAAACAGCCCCAGGCCATTATTCCTCCTCCACCAAACTTTACAGYTGGCACTATGCATTGGGGCAGGTAGCGTTCTCCTGGCATCCACCAAACCCAGATTCATCCATCGGACTGCCAGATGGCGTTTCCACTGCTCCAGAGTCCAATGGCGGCGAGCTTTACACCACTCCAGCCGACACTTGGCATTGCGCATGGTGATCTTAGACTTGTGTGCGGCTGCTCTGCCGTGGAAAACCATTTCATGAAGCGCCAGACGAACAGTTATTGTGTTGATGTTGCTTCCAGATGCAGTTAGGAGCTCGGTAGTGAGTGTTTCTGTCTTCGCTGTTTCAATTCAATTGACTTTATTGACCATGGCAAGTTCATTATTACTTACATTGTCAAAGTATACATATCGAAAAAAATATATATATTATATATTTATATATAAACACCATGGTGGGACCAACAGCAATAATAATAGTAGTAGTGGTCATGGGATTACCATTAACAACAAAACAATATTAATCAGAACAACAATACATTAAATCAACAGTAGTCAGACCAGTCTCAACGATGACTGAGAAGACACATGACTGGTAGTAGACCAGTGTTCAACATGACTGAGAAGACACATGACCTGGTAGTAGACCAGTGTCAACCATGACTGAGAAGACACAATGCCTGGTAGTAGACCAGTGTCAACATGACTGAGAAGACACATGACCTGGAGTAGACCAGTGTCAACATGAACTAAGAAGACACATGACCTGGTAGTAACCAGTGTCAACATGACTGAGAAGACACATGACCTGGTAGTAGACCAGTGTCAACATGACTGAGAAGACACATGACCTGGTAGTAGACCAGTGTCCAACATGACTGAGAAGACACATTACCTGGTAGTAGACCAGTGTTCAACATGACTGAGAAGACACATGAACCTGGTAGTAGACCCGTGTCAACATGACTGAGAAGACACATGACCTGGTAGTAGACAGTGGTCAACATGACTGAGACAGACACATGACCCTGGTAGTAGACCAGTCTCAACATGACTGAGAAAACACATGACCTGGTAAGTAGACCATGTCAACATGACTGAGAAGACACATGACATGGTATGAAAGACAAAAACAAAACAAGATGGAAATATTATCATCATTACATTGTACTTTTCACTGGCTGTCCCTCAGGTTGTGGCAGGAGGACACATATTTGGCTGCCAAAACTGCACATTTTGGCTTTTCACCCAATAAATGATTAGATTTTTTCTTCATCTTTTTATAGTTTTCGAATTCTTTGTATAGCATTATAATTTTGGGAAAGAAATATTCTCTTAGGTCTGAGTATTTGTCACAGTGTAATAGGAAATGCAGCTCTGTCTCTACCTCCCCCTTGGGCAGAGTGAGCACAGCCTGTCTCTCTGGCAGGCCAAGGTTGGTCTGTGACGACCGGTCTCTATAGCCAGACTGTCCTCTCTGGGCAGCCAGGTTTGTCTGTGACGACGGTCTCTATAGCCAGACTGTCCTCTCTGGGCAGCCAGGTTTGTCTGTTGACGACCGGTCTCTATAGCCCATACTGTCCTCTCTGGGCAGCAGGTTTGTCTGTGACCGACCGCGTCTCTATAGTCAGACTGTCCTCTCTGGGCAGCCAGGTTTGTCTGTGACGACGCGGTCTCTCTATGGCCAGACTGTCCTCTCTGGGCAGCCAGGTTTTCCTGTGACGAACCGGTCTCTATAGCCAGACTGTCCTCTCTGGGCGGCCAGGTTTGTCTGTGACGACGGGTCTTTATAGCAGACTGTTCCTCTCTGGGGCAGCCAGGTTTGTCTGTTGACGACCGGTCTCTATAGCCATACTGTCCTCTCTGGGCAGCCAGGTTTGTCTGTGACGACCGGTCTCTATGCCAGATGTCCTCTCTGGGCAGCCAGTTTGTCTGTGACGACCGGTCTATATGCCATACTGTCCTCTCTGGGCAGCCAGGTTTGTCTGTGACGACCGGTCTCTCTAGCAGACTGTCCTCTTCTGCGGCAGCCAGGTTTGTCTGTGACGACCGTGTCTATAGGCCAGACTGTCTCTCTGGGCAAGCCAGGTTTGTCTGTGACGACCGGTCTCTATAGCAGACTGTCCCTCTCTGGGCAGCCAGGTTTGTTCTGTGACGACCGGTCTCTATCGCAGACTGTCTCTCTGGGCAGCCAGGTTTGTCTGTGACGACCGTCTCTATAGCCAGACTGTCCTCTCTGGGCAGCCAGGTTTGTCTGTGACGACCGGTCCTCTATAGCACAGGACTGTCCTCTTCTGAGGTTGTACCTAGTCAGTGTTTTCTTCAGTTTTCTATCAGTCACAAGTGGTCAGATAGTCTGACACCATGTACTGGTCTGTTTAGAGACAATAGTATTGAAGTTTACTTAGATTTTTTTGTGGTGTCTTTCCAATAGGTGATATATTTATATTTTTGTTCAGGGTCTTTGTTATATTGCTGTGGAGGTTGCAAAGTGATTTCTCCACATATCCCCATTTTGGAGAGCCAGTTCCTCATGATGAGGTTTGTTTAATTTATCTCAGTTTTCCCAGAAGTGGTTTGATGGATTTCCTCAATTCCATCTAGGTGATTTTCTGTTCCTCTGTGTTTGTATTGCTTTCAGTGTTTCTCCATATTGAAGGTGTATGTTGTGTTGTCTGGTTCGCTGTGTCTTTGATTAGATATATTTCTCAATGACTTCCTTAGATTTCTCCATCATCATCAAACCATGTTTCATTCTGTATGCTTTTAGGTTTGGTCTGTGTTTCTTTCTTTGTTCCTGTGTATAAACTCCCTCCTCTTCCTCCTCCTGTGTATAACTTCCCTCCTCTTCCTCCTCCTCCTGTGTATAACTCCTCCTCTTCCTCCTCTCCTGGTATAACTCCCTCCTCTTCCTCCTCCTCCCTGTGTATAACTCCCTCCTCTTCCTTGTATACTCTCTCTTCCTCCTCCTGTGTATAACTCCCTCCTCTTCCTCCTCCTCCTGTGTATAACTCCCTCCTCTTCCTCCTCCTCCCTCTGTATAACTCCCTCCTCTTCCTCTGTGTATCTCTTCCTGCAGCCTACAGAGATGGAGGTAGAGTCCCAGGTCCACCTGTATGGCCACAGCTCTGAGGTGACCAGCCTCCATGTGTGTAAACCATAACAGCATCCTTATCTCTGTGTCCAGGGACGGAACATGCATCCTCTGGGACCTCAACAGGTGGGTGTACGTGTGGGCCTGCTGACAATGACCCGGCTTTATTCATGGGAGACAGAAAACATAATCACCTGTTTGTCTTGTTAGGTTGTGTTTATGTCCAGAGCCTGACGGGTCACAAGAGCCCGGTGACCGCAGTGTCAGCAGTGAGACCACAGGGGACATCGCTACGGTCTGTGACTCAGGTGAGGACCTGGTTGTTACTGTATATAGTCTAGTCTAGTGAGAGAACCTGGTTGTTACTGTATATAGTCTAGTGGGAGGACCTGTCTGTTACTGTATATAGTCTAGTGGGAGGACCTGTCTGTTACTGTATATAGTCTAGTGGGAGGACCTGGTTGTTACTGTATATGTCTAGTGGGAGGACCTGTCTGTTACTGTATATAGAATAGTGGAGGACCTGTCTGTTACTGTATATAGTCTAGTGGGTAGGACCTGGCTGTTACTGTATATAGTCTAGTGGGAGGACCTGTCTGTTACTGTATATAGAATAGTCTAGTGGGAGAACCTGGCTGTTACTGTATATAGTCTAGTGGGTAGGACCTGGCTGTTACTGTATATAGTCTAGTGGGAGGACCTGTCCTGTTTACTGTATATAGA